>NC_137618.1:9939958-9942458 GCF_963280865.1 Gymnoscopelus braueri | reverse complement strand
TATGTGGATTCAGAGATCCACATGATTACTGAGGGATTTGTTTTCTTCCAGAGAATATCGTCATCTAATAATGGGTCCTGAACTACACTCATGTTTGGGAAACAGATACAGTGTTCTGGAGGGACATGACAGAAATATGAGAGAGAGAGAGAGAGAGAGAGAGAGAGAGAGAGAGAGAGAGAGAGAGAGAGAGAGAGAGAGAGAGAGAGAGAGAGAGAGAGAGAGAGAGAGAGAGAGAGAGTGTAACTTGGACAGCAGTTGTAAAGACCACACAAGACGACACAAAAACATTATCTCATAAAGTGCCCTGTACTGCTCTCTACTTTATACATACACACACGTGCACACGCACGCACGCACGCACGCACGCACACTTCTGTCTGTCTATTTCTTTCTTTTATGTATTCTTTCATCTGTTTTGGCTTTTTGTCTGCCATTCATCATTCTATTCTTCTCCCCTCTGCTCTCTCTCTCTCTCTCTCTCTCTCGCCTGAGGTTAACCTATGGTTTTGTCCACTGATTTACATTGAGAAACTTTATTTTGAATACTCCCTTTCTTTAATCGGCTGTTTTTGTTCAGTTTCTTTGCTTTTGCTGCTGTTTATTTATTTTTTAATGTATTGTAATTATGCGTTTTACATTCTAGTCTTGCTTTTGTGGACAATTGACAGTGGATTATGGATTTCATGTGTTTTACTTTTTTAATTTCTTGTCTTTTGATTGTTGGAAAGCAGTTTTGGTCAACTCCTGCTGTTTTTATATATATGCACTATACCAAAAAGAGGACTTGACTTGACGTTTACTTCGGTACAGTATCAGACAGTGGTGGAGAGTAACTAAGTACATTTACTTAAGTACTGTACTGTACTTGAGTACAATTTTGAGGTATTTGTACTTTATTTGAGTATTTCCAATTTCCAATACTTTTACTCCACTACATCTCAGAGGCAAATATTGTACTTTTACTTAACTACAATTATTTGAAAACTTTAGTTACTAGTTACTTTGTAGATTTTGATTATTATTACAACACATACATTACCCACTTCAGCCATTTGAAAACAGCCAATCTACAAGCTCACAATGCGCCACGATGCGACGCATTGTGAGCTTGCAGATCTGCTATTTTCAAAAGATTTTTATAGATTTTATGCATTTGAAAACTTGTGAAATGGGACATTCTGCATAATGAGTACTTTTACTTGTGGTATAGTACATTTTGATAGTAATACTTTTGTACTTTTACTCAAGTAAATTTTTTATTCTGGACTTTTACTTGTAACAGAGTATTTCTACATTGCAGTATTGACAGTTTTACTTAAGTAAAACATTCGAGTACCTTTTACAACACTGGTATACTTCTTCCACCCGTTATGTACCCCCCCCATCTCTTTATCTCTGTATCCGTGTTTAAAGTGTTGCATAGACCTATTTGTCTCCATGGACACGACCTTAAGGCGGAGGAGGACGCATGAGTAGAGTTCTTGACATTTCAACTCTACACCAAGGCCTCCAGAACAATATGGAGGCAGTCTGGGGCTTTTGCTGTTGAATGGAAACCGCTATTAAAACGTCCGTTTTGTTACCCTCGTGTTCCATTTTGATGGCCTCTGGTCTGGTCACTGCTTTATGCCTTAAGAAGGTCTATGATTGAAAGCTTGCAATAAAAAACGTGGATTATTTTTGCACAGTTTTGAGTGTGTGAATGCTGCTTTTTTAAACTTAATTAGATTTTCTGCAGCTCCATCACCTCAACTAAATGTTGTCAACGGATGAGCGGTGGCATTTTCACTCTTTTCATGGTCTCTCTGGTCAAAAAACGACATTGTTTTTCAAGTGTGGCTCGTGTTCACTGTGCATGTCAGATTATACTCTTTATCTTATATAAACACCTACTCTAACCGAGCCTTCGATCAAGGTGATAAACTCTCTCTTCCAATCCAAAGTGTTTAGCTAAACTTCTCGTTCTGTTCTCAAGCAATTTAAATGCTATGTTCAACTTGTCTAGCAGAGTGGTTCTCAACCTTTTCAGGCTGCGACCCCCCAAAATAATCATGTTTGAACTGGGGACCTCCCATCCTGATAAGCACTTGGAATGTAGGCATTACATTTAGTTTGACTCAGATAAAATATTGTGAAAATAGCAGATAGTAGATCGGCAATTATTATTATTATTTCTTATTATTTGATCATTTGGCCAATGTTTGACCAGTTTTTATAGAAGGCCTATAGTTCGTTGATAATTTTTTATTATGTTTTCTTTCTTTTCCTTTTTTGGAGGTATTAAAAAGGTCTTAAAATGTTCTTAAATTGTCAAATCACTGTCATCTGGGCACCCCCCCCACGGGGGAAAAAAATCATATGGGGACCCCCCTGGGGGTCACGACCCACAGGCTGAGAACCACTGGTCTAGCAGACACTCTGCAGGATAAATACAACATCCTTCAAATGATAGATCTGGACTAGAGAACTGATTCTATTCTGAAAATCCAGTTGTTCT
>NC_137618.1:9909958-9934958 GCF_963280865.1 Gymnoscopelus braueri | reverse complement strand
AGTACCACTTCATCCACTATACATAACAGACACAGAAGGGTGGGGGTGCTTCTACAGTAATCGCCACTGTAGTTAACCCTTTAAGGCCGGGAAGGGAACGCATGTGTGTCATTTTAAGATTTATTTTCTTCATAGCGCTATGAGCTTGTAGATCTGCTTTTTTTTTTTAAATCATGCGATTTTTTTTGCTAATCTTTGAACTCAAATCTTTGCTTCTGGGGGATTCTACAAATGTCTTCTAAATCCTCACAAAAATCATTAGAAAAAAGTTGTAGCTATAATATCAGTGGTTTTCATGTCAAGGACCACAAAATGATATGTATTTGGCTGGGGACCCCTATCTCAAAATATGTTGTTCCAGGGACCCCCCCCCAGAATCAAAGATGTGAGTAAAAATTTGCTTAAAAACAACATATGTATTCAAAGATTGGCAAACATTTTCACGATTTTTCAAAAATATCTGCTATTTTTGAATAGCCAAAGAAATCTAAAAATGACACACAAAATGCTTTCCCGGTCTTAAAGGGTTAAAGAAAAAAAAAATGTAAGGGAAGTACGCCGTTGGCCGAGGTGTTGGGGTTAACCATTCAAGGCTAACGTTTCTGCCAAAACATCCTGTGAAGGCTGGCTAATAACAATAACAACTTGACTTATTATTATCGGTGGTACGGCCTAGTAAGGGAATATATATACAACCACATGCTAAGCTGACTCCTCCTCATTGTCCAGAGTCTCTGATACTGTAATCAGGCTGTTGAAAAAGCACACATCAGTCCCAGTGTGTGCCGTGGTCAGGGTTGCCAGATCTGCTTATTATAATTTCCCCGCAATATTTTATTTGAAAATAGCCGATCTACAAGCTCACAACGCGTCGCATCGCGACGCGTTGTGAGCTTGTAGATCGGCTATTTTCAAATAGCTGATGTATAAGTTAAAGTGCTTCTTTTGGGCTGGTTTTCCTAGACCTGGTTGCTTGTTTCTCTCACAGAATCTGGCAACACTGGCCGTGGTCAACTTTTCATAACTCACCATTTTCCACCAACCAACCAGAGTGCAGTGGGCGTCGCTCCAAATGTCGTGACGTCAGGGCTCTCAATGCTACACATTGGGGAGGAGGAGGGGCGCTGGGCGGGGCGGGGCGGGGGCTGACGGACAGATCGGTGAACCAATAGGATCCGGCGGATTTTTTCTCCGCAGATTTTGAACCCGAGCCCGTCTAGACATGATATCAGACACGCTGGGGCAGTCTATCTACAAGCTCCATTATTTATGCGTCATTTGGGCCACGGAACCACCGTTTGATGAGATTTAGACTCTCAGACCCAAAACTTTCAATATGTTGTTATCGTTGGATAAGTCCATGCTGTATTGATGTGGTACTATAGGAGAGACAACAGGCCACCGTTGATCAAAATAACAATTCTTCTACATTCTCTAATTGTGTAGACTTCTTGTAAATTAAGTAATGCAGATTAACAATTTAACAAATTAACAAATGAAACCAAATGGACCCGTAAAAGATCTATAAGGGTCCATTTGGTTTCCAACTCTCCGTCATTTAGCTGGGGACCACCTGTAAAATGTATTGCATATGTATGCATTTTGCTCACTCTCTGATTTAGAAATGGATAAATGAACACTGGTTGATTCTCTAACGTTTCACTTCATTCCCACAACGAGCTTGTAGATGTGCACGTGCCACCTTCGTAGCAGTAACACTAGTAGTGCTAGGAGTACAAGTGAGGCATTATAGTCTGTCACATATAGGAAACATTGCTTGTGTTGTATATGTGCTATATGACCGTCATCGGAGGTGACACTTGTGTGTAGACATGACCTAAGGTCATCCTCAACTGTCCCTTATACAACACACGCGCACGCACGCACACACACACACACACACACACACACACACACACACACACACACACACACACACACACACACACACACACACACACACACACACACACACACACACACACACACACACACACACACACACACACACACACACACACACACACACACACACACACACACAGCCCTCAGGCATTGTCTATCTGTCTGCATGAAGTCTCAATCTCCTCCTCTTTGTGTGTCTCTTCCTCTCTCTCCCATTATCTCATCATTATCTCGCTTTATCACCCTGCCAACGTCTCCGTCTCTCTCTCACACACACACACACACACACACACACACACACACACACTTGGAGTGTCTGTCCAGTAGTTTCCCTCGCTCTCTCTTCTCTGTGTGGCTGTGTGGTCGGTCTCTCTCTCTCTCTGGTTCTCCATAGAGGCAGCAGAGTACTTTCAGTCAACAGTCACTCTGCCAACTGGATGGATACTTTTTGCATTAGAGAACACAGATAGTTCATCTTATTTCATGCACAGCTGATCTTGACACACTGACACATCTTTCCTGTGTGTGTGTGTGTGCGCGTGCGCGCGTGCGTGTGTGCGTGCGTGTGTGTGTGTGAGAAATATATATATATATAGAGAGAGGGTGTGTGTGTAGACTTCATGTTGGATTGCATAGCCTCAAGCACTCAAGCATCAGTAGAAAATAGATGCACGTGTGTGTGTGTGTGTGTGTGTGTGTGTGTGTGTGTGTGTGTGTGTGTGTGTGTGTGTGTGTGTGTGTGTGTGTGTGTGTGTGTGTGTGTGTGTGTGTGTGTGTGTTCATACAGAGTCAATAGCCATAGAAGGAAGCTAGGGTGTGTGTGTGTGTTTTCCTTAATCTGATTGCAGAGCCTGGATTATTGGCAAAGAAAAGCACAAGTATTTGTGTGTGTGTGTGTGTGTGTGTGTGTGTGTGTGTGTGTGTGTGTGTGTGTGTGTGTGTGTGTGTAGTGTGTGTGTTTTACAGGACGCTCTAGGAATTGAACAGTGAGCAGACTCTTCATCTCCCTGAAGGACAGATTTGCATTTGCACGTAGGTTACACACACACACACACACACTCTTGTGAAATGTAACGTTAACACTAACACACATGATCAATCATGCACACAGAGGCATATTGACCCTTAGGAACACACATGAGGCAAACAGCTGATGGCGTGTGTGTGTTAGCGTGAATGAGTGAGTGCGTTCTAAATGTATAAACAAGCATTGAAACAGAAACACATGGGTGTATTAACCCTTTAAGACCGGGAACGCATCTGTTTTTATTTTATTTCTTTGGCTATTGAAAAATAGCAGATATATGAGCTTGTATATCTGCAAAAAAAAAATATTGTGAAAATGTGTTGCAAATCTTTGAAAATGTATATATGAAACACATTTTTTAACTCAAATCTTTGCTTCTGGAGGTCCCTGGAAAAAATATTTAACAAACGATAGATGATTACAGATTTGCACATTATTTCAACAAATAGCAGATCTACAAGCTCATAGTGCGGCACTCGGTGCCACGCTATGAGCTTGTATATCTGCTATTTTTGAATTGCCAAAGAAATCTTAAAATGACACTCACAGATGTGTTCCCGGTCTTGATGGATTAATATTTATTATATTATTAATATCTGAATGAACACTTTATACCAGTGATTCTCACATTTCTTCATGTCAGGACCCCAGAACTGATATGTAACCGCAGAAGAGAAGATGTATTAAAAATATATATAAAAAATCGTTAATCGCAATTATTTACACGACAATTAATCGTAACCTGACCCATACACTAACCTGATTGGTCGGCCACCTGATCATGTCACGTGTAAAGCCTGATTTATACTGTGTCGCGTGCCCGCAAATAGCAGATCTACAAGCGTTGTGAACCTAAAACTTCTGGCACAATTCTTTCAAATCTATCCCACTGTGAATTGCTGGGGATCGATAAAGGTCAATCTAGTCTGTGTGACTCTGTTCCTCTCTGAACAGTGGGTGCGTGTGCGTGTGTGTGCGTGTGCGTGTGCGTTTGGGATAAAAGGGCTCACAATAACCACACACAAACAGAGACATCAGGCTGCCCATCAATACAGACTGGCTTAGCATTGTCTGGCCACACAGTGGGGTCACACGCACACGCGCACACACACACACACACACACACACACACACACACACACACACACACACACACACACACACACACACACACACACACACACACACACACACACACACACACACACACACACACACACACACACACACACATGTGTGCAGGTCTGCAGGTCAGCAGGCTGACTAACACACACACACACACACACACACACACACACGCACACACACACACACACACACGTGCGCACAAACACGCACACATTTCAATACACCCAGCCACATACTGTACAGTGAGTCAGTTGCCAACACAATGGGAGTGGGAGCAGCCCCAGATGGATGGATAATCACTCTAATCCCTGGCATATAACATATTGATAGAGCTGTCACCACCACTGCTACTCTGTGTGCGCGTGCGTGTGTGTGTGTGTGTGTGTTGCAAAATGCTGTTATTTTAACTGAGAGTGTACAATTATAACTCTTACATGTATACGAAAAGGTACCATACGGTATATGCTGCATGCATAGTTCATGTTTAGCTCACTGTCTGGAGGTCACATCCGTATATTTTACATTACAGCAAGTGCTGACAATTCTGTCTGTTTTCTTGACCTTCCAAGAACTAATTGATTTCCATTCATTTCAGCATGGTTTGCAAATAAACTTGCAGAGGCTTAGCGTTTTAATGGAGTTGAAGGATTGAATGGAAAAGTCGTGCTGGAAACAGTCACTGGACAAAGCTTGTTTTATGAATGAAATTCAGATGTCCATGACTTCAACATGGTGATATGAATAGGAGTGTTAGCTGTAGATTCAGAAGCAGATCATTTAACTCTTTAACTGCCAAAAACGGGAATTCCCGTCCGATGGCTCTATGGCTATCATGGCCACGGACGGAAATGACGAAAATATGTTTTTTTTTTTTTTTTTTTTTTTTTATCTCAAAGGAAATGAGCGTCGCGCCTGTCACAGACATGCGCAGAGCAAGTTCTGTCAGGGAACTCAGTGCAGTGAGCATGGCCTACTCTTGGACCACATCAGCTCCACGTACACATCCACTCATCCATTCACACTCATCTCATTCTCAGACCGCTCTATTTAAGCTGGAAGGTTGCACTTCTCATTCTGCTTGCTTTGCTGCACACACACCATTGCTGCTGCTGCGCTGCTGTTCATTGCTGTTGCTAAAATTGCTGCTCAAATGGCTTCTCAAATACGGACTCCACTGAGCAGGCTAATATGCATGAAATGCTCTGCTTTGATGCAATCTTGGTGAGACAGAAAGTTTGATCTGGCTAGAAGAACTCGCACAGGTAGACCATCTGTAGCCAAGACCAAGGAGCAGCTTTTGTTCTTGTCTTTGGAATTACCCTGGTGCGGTAATTCACACTGAAATCGCAAATTGTTTGTTAAAAAAAAAAACAAAGTGATCACGTCACCCGGGTGCTGCTTATTCCGAGATGAAACCTTGGCCAGCTGCTGCGGTGCTTGACTGCTTCCCTGCTGTTCTTCATGTAGAGACTCCATGTCGAGAATCCAGGTCAATATTCTATTTATTTTATAATCATTCAGTGGTCAGGCTTTAATGCAGAGTATACATGTGCATTCTATTCATTTATCAAGGCTGTCGAGTCATTTGTGGGCATAAATAAGGCAAGGATTGGAAGTCAGGAATCCTCGAGTCAGTTCAAGTCCTCTCAAGTATAGAATAACAGTGTGTTTTGTGTGTTTGGTGCGCGTTTGCAGGGCTAGCGCTGTCAAAATCAGTGTTGCCATGTCGGCTTATTATAAGTGACTTGTGTTTGTTTTCTGTTAAATCACTTTAGAAAATATATATATATGTTGACTAAACCAGTCCATGTGAAGGACCCCCAGATTAATCTGTAATGTTGTTGTTAAAACGTTCATAATATTCAAAACAGTTTGCAAATCGTTATCATGGTAAAATAACATTATGAGGACTTTAGGATGATGATTGAGGGGGAAATTAATAATCAGGAGTGTTTGTTAATGGTTAAAATATTATGCCCATGCATGGGTGCAAGGAACCTGATAGGCCTACTATGCCACATGGTCCCAGAGGGACCTTGTCATGTGCTCAGTGCTACAGTCAATGTAGTTCATACTCAACTGTCACAGGTTCTGGAGTAAAGTGGGTGAGGTAAGCTTATGGCAATGTATACAGGTTAAAGACAAGTTTTCTTGTGGCTAGTCTAGTCGCTTCTTTAGGATGTTTCTAGTCTGGCTGATTTCTCTCTCAAAACGTGGCAACACTGTGCAGTCAGTGTTGCAGACTGTGAGCAGAGAGGACCATTACTTAGCGTCAATTTTATGCAGTGCATTGCTCAACTGTTATGTTTCATATAATGTACTGATTAGAAACGGTTAATGCTCAGTCTGGCCGTCATCTTGAATAGGATAGGGAAGTACAGTTGTGGATGAAGAGCTAGTTGTGCTCTTGTGTTTTCAAACTTGGTATAGTTCATTGACCAATCTTAGTGCGTCCCCTCCGGGCAATGGGACCGCATTTGGGTTGACATGTCTGCTTATTATAAAACACAGTTATAAGTAATATAGTCATTTATTTGGATCTTGCTTTAGTGTTGCAGTTGCAGTAGTATGCAGATTTTTCTTGAGTAAAGCAGCATAATGCCGAGTATCTAGTGTAGGAATTAATTATGTTCCAAGTAAGTCTACAGTGGTTAAAAAATATATAGGCTATATAGCGATTTATTCAGCAGTATCTCAATCTAGGAGAATGCATTTAAAACAATGCTGTAAAGTAGACTATAGTGTGCAGACTGTTCATTATATTGTGGTAATCGATTTAATGTTGCAGCTAGTATGTGCTGATTGGGGGCTATAGCTATTTCCATCTGATGTAACTACGTGTTCTGGTAATCTTAATTTGCAATGTAGGCTAAATGGATAATCTTAATTTGCAATGTAGGCTAAATGGCATTGGAGTTGTCAAATAATTTACTCAGTTTCAGTTGCCTCTAAGATGTAGTGGAGGTTGGTAAATATAATAATAATAATAATAAGTAAATCAATTAAGTAATGGGCTATTATACTGTGTTGGCTGCAGTGCTCGGTCAGATGTAAGCTTTTGATTGCGTTCTAATGTTGCCCCTATGCTCTTGTAAGGCAAAGCTAATTAAGCTATACAAGAAAGGAAGGTCAGGATAATTAAAGGAAATGGGTCCGATATCAACATGGATATGCGGACTATATACATAAAGGCATGGAATGGGTGCATATAAAAGTGTATAATAGAGCTTATGTCATCACAGAAATGTGATGTGTAATGGTTGCTTCAAATGGTTGCTTCACAAAAACATGAGTCGGTTGAATTTAAAGAGATCAGGAAATGGCTTTATTGCTAACGTTTAATGAAGGCGTGGTGTTGTCAAACATGTTGCTAACACTTCAGCTAAGCAATCATGCTTTGGCTTTTGTTGAATACTTATTAGAGGGGGGGGCTAGGGTATGACCTTTACAGGGGCTAGTTTCGAATTGCAGCCTCCTGAAGGTACTCTTTTAGGGCATTTTGAAGGAGAGTAGGGTGTGACAATCCTTCACACCTTTTGGTGGCATAGCAGGAGAACTAATTTAACCCCTCGTTGTGCCAAATGTCGGTTGGCTGTAATCAGTGGAGCTACCTCTGGTGTTGTGACTGTGGGATTCATTTACGAAGTACTTTTGCAGGTACATGGGTATCTTAACCCATTGCAATCTTCTTAGGCCCATGGCAAGTTGCTGTACTCTGTCCTCAACCCTGAGTCATCCGACCCTAGCAAAGTGAGCAGGGGTTAGATGAGTTGTAGGTGTAAGGCCAAGAAGTAGCCTTACCAGTTGTTTTGGGGATGTCTGGAGCTTTGTTTAAGGCCTTAGTGGTGTGATACCATGAGGTCCATGCAAGGTTGAAGTAACTTGGATGAGGGCCGCTGTTAGAGTCCTCCAAGTATTCTTACTGATTAGAGAGGGTATTGTATACAGCTAAATACTGCTGTTCTAAAGTGCAAGCTAGTGATTCAGCTAATAAGCTACTTACACTTGCTAACATTACAGCTACAAATCATGTTGGATAATGATGCTGCTAGTTCTAAAGTGTTAGCTACTGATTCTACTACAAGCTATACTTGCTAACATTACAGATACAAATCATGCTTTGACTAATTGCTGCTGCAGTTCTAAAAGTGCTAGCCTACGATTCTACTGCTAAGTTACTTACATGTTCTGCTAACATTGCTTCAAGTTATGCTTGCTAAATACTGCTGCTAGTTCTAGTACTACTCATTGTACTGACGGACAAAACTACTAAGC
The DNA here is from genome assembly GCF_963280865.1 of Gymnoscopelus braueri. NCBI lineage: Eukaryota > Metazoa > Chordata > Actinopteri > Myctophiformes > Myctophidae > Gymnoscopelus > Gymnoscopelus braueri. The sequence goes on along the minus strand of NC_137618.1, from coordinate 9,926,623 downwards.
TAACTGCAGCTAACACTGCTGCTACTATTTTATTGTGCTACTAATTCTACTGCAGTCAAGGTACTAATACTATGCTGATTATACTAATGTTCATCATGCTATAGCTAAAATGATGCTACTACATTGCAACATAGAACGTACTTGTCTGTTGACATGACCTTTATCCAGCCACTGTGAATTCTGCACTCTTACTTGTTCATTTAATCCCACGCATTGTCTTTCCACTTGACTTAGTTTTGATGCTCACCTTTTCACCTTAAATTAAAACACAAAAAATCAGAGTCTTGGTCAAGGTATGTCTGTGATAATAACCGAAACTAACACTGATCTTTGTCTGTCTCCTCCATGTCTCGTTATCTGCATGCCGTCCATCTGCAATGCCAATGAGAGCTGTTCATGACGGATTCGGGGGAAGCCATGTCTGGTCCTTGGTTCTGCAAACTTCGACTTCTGTGTCAAGGCTGTGGGCTGCCTTCTGATCGCTATACATCTCACTCCTTCAGGATCAGCGCCGCTACCACAGCAGCATCAAAAGTGCCAGCTGCAACGCTCAAAGCTTTGGGCCGGTGGTCCTCTGCAGCTATGAAAGTTATGTTAGGCTAAACACAAAGGACATTCTTCAGGCTCAAAAAACTGATGAGTGAATAATGTTGTAGCTCGCTGCTATTACTGCTAATAACCTTACTACTGCTGTTATGGGTATAATAAATACTCTTAAAGTTGTTGCTGCAATGCTTGCTTAGAGAGAAAAAATCACACCCTGTGTGAAGTGGGCGGTGTCTTGCTAGCTAATCACAATACTGAATGGAGTCAACCAATCATGTACAAAAAATAAATACATTTATTGAAACACTCTTTATGATGGACGGAACCATAACTTGAAAAAAACAAATTATGTTTTTTTTTTCAAGTTATGGTTTCTTATATAGGGCTATGCACATGTGTCATGTGACACTGGCCAATCACAGTCCTGAATAGACTGTGATTGGCCAATCACAGCGCAGGATAATTGTACACATTTCCTGGGCCCAGATCACAGCGCAGGATAATGTACAAATTTCCAAAAACTCACTTATAGGGGCGGTTTCACCGCCCAAAAAGAAGGAAAAAAAAAAAAAGGAAAAAAGGAAAATGAAAAAGGAAAAAGAAAATGGAAAATGAAAAATGAAAAAGAGAAAATTGCTGCTCCAGGTGGTGCATGGGTACTGATTACTGATTTATTTATTTAAGAGATAGAATGTCCTTTTCGATTCCTACTCGTGGTGCGGCACCCGTAAGGTGGACATCGCTTTATGACACCGTTTAGGACACCTGAAGTTCAGGATCAGCAGGCGCTCTGCTGAACACATAGATTTTATCACATAATGCTAGTATGGCCAGTGTCTGATCCAAGAGAAGAACACAGCTGTGTTTCTGTCTCCAAGAATGGGGGGATATCGGCATGGTCTTCCTGTATCAGGAGACGGTAGGTGCTCTACTGTACACATAGATTTTATTACATAATGCTAGTATGGCCAGTGTCTGATCCAAGAGAAGAACACAGCTGTGTTTCTGTCTCCAAGAATGGAGGGATATCGGCATGGTCTTCCTGTATCAGGAGACGGTAGGCGCTCTACTGTACACATAGCTTAAGGTTGGTGCTGAATGATCTGCTTTTTTGGGGGATTCTGACATTGCACAGTTTGCGCTGTTTTGGGGGATTCTGAGTCCCTATGGTTGGGAAATGCGCTTTATCAGAGTACCTAAAAGCAGATCCAATTCATCGCCAAACCATAATAAATATATTGCTCATAATAAATATATTGCTCATTTTATATTCAATAAATATATCTTATCTTCATTATTTGTCTTTTCTATTTATGAGTTGTCCTGACAGAAATGAGCGTCGCGCCTGTCACAGACATGCGCAGAGCAAGTTCTGTCAGGGAACTCAGTGCAGTGAGCATGGCCTACTCTTGGACCACATCAGCTCCACGTACACATCCACTCATCCATTCACACTCATCTCATTCTCAGACCGCTCTATTTAAGCTGGAAGGTTGCACTTCTCATTCTGCTTGCTTTGCTGCACACACACCATTGCTGCTGCTGCGCTGCTGTTCATTGCTGTTGCTAAAATTGCTGCTCACCCTCCACCACCCCATGCTACCACCTGTCGTTTTGGATCTGCTGTTATGCACGGGGGATTCTGAGTCCCTATGGTTGGGAAATGCGCTTTATCAGAGTACCTAAAAGCAGATCCAATTCATCGCCAAACCATAATAAATATATTGCTCATAATAAATATATTGCTCATTTTATATTCAATAAATATATCATATCTTCATTATTTGTCTTTTCTATTTATGAGTTGTCCTGACAGAACTAGGAGATAACGCTATCCAAAAAATTGCTGCTCCATTCACTTCAATGTTAAAAATCAAACGGAGGAAAAATGCACCTTTTTGCTGGCACTGGGACGACACAGTCTGAGAAACACAACAAGTTTGAATATGTAGATAAGAGGTTTCTGCCCGATCTCGCAACGATATCGATATTGCCCAGTCCTGGGTATCAAGTCTATTATTTTGAGCGTTCAGACCGAGGCAGAGAGCAGTACTGTACAGTACGGTGGAGAGAGACAGAGGCAGGCCTTATAAAGCCTGGTTTTTCTCTCTCTCTCTCTCTCTCTCTCTCTCTCTCTCTCTCTCTCTCTCTCTCTCTCTCTCTCTCTCACTGACAAGTTATGTGGCTCTCTCTGTGAAAATGTAAACTGTTTATGGCAAACTCTTCCCTCTCACATCAGTCTCCTCCTCCTTCCACTGGCTGTGAGCGTCTGTCACACAGGCTGTGCTATAGTGTCATCATCGTATGTGGCGTTGTGTTCGGAGGCTGTGGTGAGCACAACCCCCAGAGGTCCTTGGGGGGGGGGGGGGTACCAGCCAGGGGGTCTCCAGCAAATTTTGTTAACCCATTAACACTTGCATGACTAAGCTATCAATATGACCGATTTTGAGAATTTAAAGTGGATTATCTTCTCTCATGAAGCTCTGAGAAAGTTCCCCTTTCATGACTTTTCCTAAATATTTTCAAATCATCTCCGTTTTTTTTTTCTTCTGAAACGTATTATAAATATGAAATATATACCATATATACCATCCCAACCGTTATATTTTGGCTAAATTGACCGCTCTCCCCCTCTCTCCCCCAGGCAAGAGCAGTTGACACCTCTAGACCCCCCGCAGAGCGGCCCGTAGACGAGCAGACTCAGAGTCTATGTTGCCATGTCTGCTTATTATAAGCGACTTTGGGCTTGTTTTTCACGTCTTTCTATTATTATTATTATTATTATTATTATTATTATTATTATTATTATTATTATTATTATTATATATAATTACATTATAATGGTAATAATAATATAGCTGCCCACGTGTTTTGTGCACAGTTTGCACACTGGGTTGTTTACAAGTTACTATAGTTCGCTTGCTGCTACTAGATTTATAGCAGCATTACAAATTTTTTATTAGGTCTTAGGTATTAGGTGCAAATTAGCCTCGGCTATAAACCCCATAATACAATGCAATGTTTTCCTTCATTTTGTGTTGTTTGTTTAATTCTGGACTTTGACTGACCTGTAACGAAGTAGCTACTAAATTGCACACATTTACATTATTCAAGGATGGATTTCAGTGCATTCCTCTGTAATGGCCAAAAGATTGGAACCTTTGTAGTAGTGTTATTTATGGAAGATGTCCTAACAGGTGCTAACGGTCCTCATGATGACATATAGGAGACACACAGAAAGGCACAATGTATGCAGTAACATTTTCATAGACCTGCCTGCTTATTTCTCTCTCAAAATTTGGCGACCCATTTTCCACTTTCCCTTTCACTGCAAAGCGGTGGAAAAAGATTGGATCTACAAGCATACAGCTTGTCACGCAGCAACTGTTTTATGCATGAAGATCAGATATTTTGCGCAGGATTGAGCACATTTGTGAGCAGGCCTGGTGTTTCAGGCATCAACTCGCGAGTTGAAAAACAGTAGAAACTAGCTAAATAACTTTTTTTTGGCTCTGATCTGATCAGCAGAAAGGATTATTCATTCATTTTCCTCCGTGTGTTTGATGACCCCCCCCCCATTTTGAGCTATACCAACCTTTCAGCTAAACAGGCCGCTCGTTTCTATGGAAGTATTCCACTGTATTCCACAACGTGTAGCTAGGCATAGCCTCGTTAGCTCGTTGTGGCGAGTGTCTTGCCTGAACAGCTACACAACGTCGTGACGTCTTTGTTGAACTGCAACATGGCGTTTGCACTTTCTTCATTTACAGCCCGTGCATCGACATAAACGTTCAGATTTCAAATGTAAAGTGCTTAACGCATGGCCACGGATGTTACAATTATGTACGGGCCCACATAAGTACACGTATCTTCCGTATTGTTCAATAAAAAGCATTTTAATCCGATCGGTGGCCATTTTATCCATTTGCTTTCAACTACGCGACCGCATCGGTTGGGAGGCGTATTGCACTCTTGATACATTATAACTATGAAAAAATGGCTGCCGATCGGATTGAAATGCTTTTTATTGAACAATGCTGAAGATACGGGTACTTATACCCACCCGAAGTGAATTGTAACATGTGTGGCCATGGGGTAAGCACTTTATATTTGACATCTGAACGTTTATGTAGATGTACAGGCTGTAAATGAACAAAGTGCAAACGCCATGTTGCAGTTCAACAAAGACGTCACGACGTCGTGTAGCTGCTTATTTGCAGTGGTGGGAAGTAACTAAGTACATTTACTCAAGTACTGTACTTAAGCTCACAACGACGTACATTGGCTATTTGAAAATTGCCGATCTACAAGCATGCATTGTGAGCTTGTAGATCTGCTATTTTCAAATAAAAGTTTTTTAGAAGACAATGGAACCCCCCACTGTTTGGGGGAGAAAGTGTGAACTAGTCTGGAGAACAGAGGGAGACAGTGGCCAATAGGATAGCCTGATTTGGGGATCAAAATGATATTTTTTCAGGCTTGGTGGAGGAGAATGAAATCGAAAAAAAAATTTTTCAAGATTTTTCTAAAATAGCAGATATACAAGCTCATAGCACGGCACTCGGTGCCGCGCTATGAGCTTGTATATCAGCATTTTTTTTTGAATAGCCAAAGAAATCTAAAGTGACACAGACACGTTCCAGGTCTTAATGGATATAGTGTCAAAACAATCATTTTAACCACTTTAACCATATTTTATACTTTGGCTATTAAAAAATAGCAGCTATACAACCTCATGGCGCGGCACACTTTTTTTTTTGCACGTCTTTGAATATATATATATATATATATATATATATATATTAGGGCCGGGACTTTATCGCGTTAATTTAGATCAATTAATTACAGAAAAAATATCGCGTTAAAAAAATTAACGCATTTTAATCGCACTTATTTTTTCACCGCGGAACGTTTCTCACGGGACGAGTTTCAGACGGACCGCTTATCCCGGTGCACCAAATGAACGTGCATGGTCTCACACAACAACAAACCCCCAGTCAACACGGTGCATGAAAGTGAAAAACATGAATGAAGACACCGATGAGACAGCTTTGGTTGGCCTCGTGAATGGACATTTTTGTTTTAAAAAACGGACGGATGGAAGCGTGGATAAAAACACGGTTGTGTGCAAATTATGCAAAAAAGAATTCGCATATCACCGCAGCTCGTCAAGCCTCCGGTATCACATTAAGGCAAAACATGTTGCAGCTAGTGTGGAAAAAAATAAACAATGTTTTGTTGCCTAAGCTTACAGTATGTACTCACTATTCATTGATTCACTCGTGTACCAAAATCCACTTGAAAAAATTGGTTATCACTGTTCTCAGGTCAAATATTGATATGCGATTAAAATAGATTAATTTAGATTAATTAATTACAAAGCCTCTAATTAATTAGATTAATTTTTTTAATCGAGTCCCAGCCCTAATATATATATCAAATCTTCGCTTCAGGGGGTCCCTGGCACAAAATGTGTGAGAATGAAGGCAAGTGCAAAGAAGAATGAGAGCTTTATTTCTTGGTGGGAACATACTGCTGAGTGTCACTAAATGACTGTTGTCGGATGTCACTGCGCTCTGCGCCAAACTTCCTTCCGTCCGTCCCTCTCTCTCTCTCTCGACGGTGTCAGCCTGTCTGTCTGTCTGTCTGTCTGTCTGTCTGTCTGTCTTGTCTCTGTCTGTATTTTTTGTCTGCTAGTCTCTTCTTTGAAGTTCTTTCTATCTGTGACTTTCTTTTCCATGGTCTTTTTTCTGCCCTGTAACTGCCTGTGTCTCTATTTTATTTAGCAGTCTCTCTCTCTCTCTCTCTCTCTCTCTCTCTGTCAGACTCTGTCTGTCTGTCTGTGCATAGCTGTCTCTCTCCCTGACAATTAGACAGACACAGTGTGTGTGTGTGTGTGTGTGTGTTAGGGGTGTGCCGATATATCGTCCCGCGATATATCGCGATACGTTTTCGTGACGATATGTATCGTTTTGGGGAAAAAAAATATCGTTAAATTTTTTTTTTTTACAATAATTATAATCAGGCATGCAAACAGCCCCGGGGTGAAAAGGGTGACAACATGTTTTTTTTTCGGGTCAGGTGTCACACTATTGCCCTATTTGGATTCAAAACGGCTATTGAAGCTGAAAAGCTACAAGTTCGCATATCTGAATAATGCAAAAACAGAATTATTTGTTTGCATTTGCTTTTTTTCTCCCCCATATATTTGTCATAATAAAAAAAGTGCGTATCGTATCGTATCGAAATCGTATCGAAGTTGTGAGCCAAATATCGTATCGTATCGTTTGGTGAAATTAGTGTATCGGCACACCCCTAGTGTGTGTGTGTGTGCGTGCGTGTGCGCGTGCATGTGTTTGTTTGTTCCCTAACGGGAAAACAGAGCACCACTCAAAACGAAAGCTTCCAGTTCCAGACTCCAACCTCCCCTCCCCCCCCCTCCTCTCAGCCTCCCTGGTGTCTGACTCAGTTAAACAGAAATACTAAGTGATTTGCTCTGCCCCAATTCTCCTCTTTTTTTTTCCATTAGCAAATCTCGTTCCTCCTCACATCTGCTGTGCTCCTCCATGAGGAACGCACATGTGTGGACGAGTCATGATTAACCCATTAATACCTGGAACGCATCTGTGTCACTTTAGATGTCTTTGGCTATTCAAAAATAGCAGATATACAAGCTCATAGCGCGGCACCGAGTGCCGCGCTATGAACTTGTAGATCTGCTATTTTTGAAAAATCGTGGGAAGACAAATGTTTAGATTTTTTTCCAAAAAATGTTAGGATTTAGATTTTTTTTAAAGAATCGCCTCAGGTCTTAAAGGGTTAACAGCTTCACCAGGAATCCGCCTCACATCCTTACCTTGGATCTGTATTATTTAGACAGTTTTTTTTTTCTCCATAACATTAATGCATCAGTGCACATATTAATGACGTCGCTGTGACTCTTTGGTGACCCGGTGCAGCGTGTGATGATGTGACAGATTGCGTTGCTAAAACAGGAAGTGAACATATATATAGGAGCATGGGAAGAGGAGAAGCCATCGGGGCGGTCTAGACGTGACCTTTGACCTTCCTAAAGAGGAAGTCATCATTGTCGGGTGAAAACCTTGTATGTCCAAAAATATTTTGGGAAAACAAAAGAACCTGTGTTCCAATGGATCCAATTCCAATGTAGTTACTGTTTAGTCACAAGCTCCTGATAATCAATTTAATTGGTTCAAAATAACAAACAAAAACAATGTTATGTCACTTTCACTTTCAAATTCTTCCTAAAATAGATGTACAAGCTGAAAACGCATCGCAGTGTGTTGTTGTTGAGAGCTTGTGGATCGGCTATTTTCGCTACTTTTGTGTGACACTCTTGTATGACGGAGCAGGGCATTCATTTACCAAACAATAACATAAAAAGTAGATATATGGAGATAGGGGGTTTCGGTGTATTTAGATTGTGAGATCTAAATAGATCAGTCCACTAATGAATCCACTCTGACTCAGCATGGTGCCTGTCTCTTACACAGGTCCAAGGGACAGTTAAAGACCTTTCATTGATGGAGCACTGTGGTGACCCTAACCACACACACACACACACACACACACACACACACACACACACACACACACACACACACACACACACACACACACACACACACACACACACACACACACACACACACACACACACACACACACACACACACACACACACACACACACACACACAGGAATGAGGGGTCTCAGCAGTTCAAACAGAAGAATGTATCATGTTGCCATGGTAACACAGCCCCCCGTCGATGCTCTCTATTCCCTCAGGAGGAGGACAGGGAAGGATGGAGGAGAGATGAAGGAATGGATGAAGGAGGAAAGGATGAAGGAATGGATGAAGGGGGGATGATGAAGGAATGGAGGATGGAGGGATGATGAAGGATGGAGGGATGATGAAGGAATGGAGGATGGAGGGATGATGAAGGATGGAGGGATGATGAAGGAATGGAGGATGGAGGGATGATGAAGGAAAGAAGTGAGGAAGGAAGGAGACTAGGTTGCAAGGAAGCATGGAGCAAACTGCTTCAACATCATGCAAGACTAAATGTGAAGTTAAGAGGGGTGTGAACAACACATATCATGTACACACCAGTGTACATGAGTGTGTGTGTGTGTGTGTGTGTGTGTGTGTGTGTGTGTGTGTGTGTGTGTGTGTGTGTGTGTGTGTGTGTGTGTGTGTGTGTGTGTGTGTGTGTGTGTGTGTGTGTGTGTGCAATCTGTGCATGTGCATGAATGTGTGTACTATGTATGCATGTGTGTCACAGCTGCATCCTCTGGTTGTACAGGAAAAGGAGGCCTCTCCCTGAAGCACACTAATGACAGACTCCACATCTCACACACACACACACACACACACACACACACACACACACGGATATCCACTCGTTTACACACAGGCTCATGTTCGCCTGCAAAAACACTTCCAAACAAAAGTGGCATTAGACAAAACGAAAGAGAAGCAAATCATTGAACGCACACACACACACGCGCGCACACACACACACACACAGCTGAACAGAACGATTAAAGAGCAGAACACGAAGCAGGGGATTTAGGAAACGAAACGTCAAAACATCAGCGTTAAATAAATGGAACACGCCTCCACCAGGTCCAAAAACACATGAAGGGCAGTAAGAAGAATGACAAGAGGAATAGGGAGAGGATGAAAAAAGTAGGAAGGAATAATGAGAGAAATGAGAGTGAAGTGTGAGAATAATAATAAGAAAAGAAGAGAGAGAAGCGAGGGAGTAATGAGGAAGGGCTGGGGATTTAACAACCCACCGTGACCCAAAATGAACGCTCCGCACACACGCCACGCACGCACACACGCACACACGCACACGCACACGCGCACACAGTGGCATCATGCATAGAGAGCAGAACATTGCAGAGGAATATAAACGAGCCTCATGCCTAATTTAATACTCCAAAAACAACAGCTTTCGAGCTCGTAAGCTGTTCTTTTCGGTCAAGAGACACCGTCATGCAGCCAAATATAAATTGAGCCTCACGTTGAGGCTGGATGTGGCACAGCTCTGCAACCTGCTTATGAACGTACAGTATGTGATGGCTTTAGACTAGAGAGTGTATTCATTGTACGATATGACCAGCTCATTGGCCTTGTGATTAAGAGTGTCCGCCCTACGATTGGAAGGTCGGGGGTTCAATTCCCCGGCCCGGCCGACGGGTCATTCCAAAGACTATGAAAATGGGACCCAATGCCTCCCTGCTTGGGATTCTCATCATCTTTCCTCACTACGTGGTACAATTCGGCGCGGCGCCATTGGTGACTGTGTACATTATTTATAAATGAGCAGACGTGTGTGCGTGTGTGTGTGCGCTTGAGTGTGTGAATAAGAATGGAAGGGGGTTTGCTGGGTGAATCCTCGCCGCTTGCTCCAGTGTGGAGTCTGACCATCAAAACCAGTGTGATCACAACACACAACACCACAGAGATGGATGGATATAAATAGATCGATGGATAGATAGATCATGGATGGACAGGGGGGGATGGGTGGGCAGTTGGAGGGAGGGAGGGATAGAGGGATGGATGGACAGACAGACAGACAGGCTGAAAGACACAGAGATGGAGAGAAAGCCAGACAGCCAGCCAGACAGACAGATAAAGACTAATAAATGATCTACCAAATGGCCTGATGTTGCGAGGAGGAAGGCAATGAGACAGAAAATTAGATTTTTTTTTTATCTCAAGAGAGTGTACAAAATTGAAACCAAACGGAGCCATAAGGGTCCATTTGGTTCAATCTGTACACTTAACACTTGGCGTTACTTTAACACTAAGGACTTTACTGTGTGGAGAAGAAGGATATAATCAGCATTAGCGTGTGTGTGTGTGTGTGTGTGTGTGTGTGTGTGTGTGTGTGTGTGTGTGTGTGTGTGTGTGTGTGTGTGTGTGTGTGTGTGTGTGTGTGTGTGTGTGTGTACATAGTTAGTTGCTGCACTATGCATGCAGCAACTATGTGTGCACGTGTGTGCGTTAAGAGATAACATTACTGTATGTACTGCATGTGTATATACTGAATACAGACATGAGGTTAGTAAATACTACTTTCAAGTGCTATAATAATAATAATAAAGCTTTATTTATATAGCACCTTTCAAAACAGAGTTACAAAGTGCCTCACAGAGAATAAAAAACATATCACACAACAAGAAATAGAGCAAAAAAAACATGACACAGCAAATGCAGTAGGACACATTTAGGTTAAAACAAAGGCAGCTTTATAAAAGTGAGTTTTCAGGAGGGATTTGAACCGGTGGCACAGACTCGGCGAGCCTGATCTCCATGACGGAGGGCATTCCAGAGAGCCGGAGGAGCTCTCATCTTTCAGTGATTCTCACATCTCTGTCCACCACAGTGTTTTATAAACATGTTGCCCCCGGTTCGGTTCCAGGGCTTTTCCATGTGGAGAGTGGTTCCAAACCAAGCGCATTGTGCACGCATGCATGTTTGCCTCCGTTTACATACGCATACGTGTGTGTCCATCTTTGCTTGTGTAAGAGTGTGTAGATGCAGCGTATGTGTGTGCGCAATGCACGTACAGTGAGTACAGTACTACATGCCATAGGCATTTGTGTGTGCAAAATGTCTCTATGTATGTACAGTATGTATGTGTATAAGTGTATATAGGTGTGTGTGTATGTGTGTGTGTGTGTGTGTGTGTGTGTGTGTGTGTGTGTTTACACTGGAGAGCAGAGGGATGGCTCGCTGTCCCACAGGAATTTTAAATGACCGATTTTTTGACCGAAGTCAGTCTGCTGGGCCTCCCTCAACCATGCTCACACACACACACGAACGCACACGCACTCTTATAGAAACAATCATTGAAACCCATACGGAAGCACATTGTACACCAAAGCAAAAGATAAATAAATGATCTGACATATACAGAAATCAGCTACACATCCTCATTCACTCTCTCGCGCACACACACACACACAGTTGTTTTTCCTCAGCTACTGGAACATTCCTCCTACAAAAAGATTTATTTGCTCCCAGAAAACTACATCATGTCAACTTTTAGTACTACCAGTAAGACTGTTGCACTGCGGAGCTGGGAACAATTACACTCTCATGGCGTCACATTTCCATCACATAGAACCAGCTCAAAGAGTGTTTTTTTGTTTTTAAATCAACGGATCGATTAACCACTTAAGCCCTATCGTATACCATTTTGCACAAGGTTAGAGGAATTACGGTAATCCGGATGGCACCGACTTGTTTTGGATTCAAGACAGAATAGGAGATGGTGCTTGCAGAAATGGAAAGATTTTTTTGAGACTTGGAGTTAACTTGCTATTGAGAGTGTTTAATAAAATAGTTTACCGTTATTGGACTGAATGAGCTTCCCACTAGAGAGGAAGTTACTTCACAGCAATGAGCTCGGTGAAATCAATACCTGCCTGCATGGACGATCTTTAAAGGTTTCATGGCGTTCAGTTTTACCACACATTAAAAGTCTTTGTCATGGTCCTTCAAACGTGTATAGAAAGTTTTAACAAAAAATTCCACTCCATTGATCCATAGCAGGTGTGTTTCTCTCATATTTCTAAAGCTTTTTCAACTGCAATGAAAAAAGAAATCTTTACCTGCGGGTGTCGCTGGTGAGGGATTTTGCCTGTCAATCATCGCCTCTGCTCCGCCCCCCCCAAAGGAAAGGATAGGATAGGGGAGGGGTGAGGAGGAGAGTGGGCGGGATTAATCGGCTGTGACCTCACTGTCGAAGGGCCAAGCTCAGATTACTCTTCAGCCTAATTATTCAGAAAACCCCAGACCACAGAAAATCCACTGAATGTTTAAAGTTCAGATTTTTTGGGTGTAATTGAGGTCATAAAACCCCCAAAAAAACATAAAAAATTAAAAAGTGAAAATGAATGTCATAGAACCTTTAAGTATCAAAGAAACACTTAAATATGTATTTGGGAATATTATGGGTTTTACCCAGATGCCAACAGTGAAACATCAAAAGGGTCGATTTAATATAACGTTAACTATGGAGCGCAGAGAAACATTTTGGTGTAACAAAAGCACCAATTGGGGATTTACCATTCAATCAGCAATACACGATTAAATCACCAATCGGAAAAAGACACCCTGTACAGTCCAACAAAACATTTGTTGGAATGAGTTTCTGATAACATTTCAGGTGAGAAAATAGGCAGTAATGAAGAGTCCATTGTGACGCATTTACGTCAGTGACGAGTCTCTCTGACCAGTCAGTAGTCTCAGTCTGCAGTCTTTTCATGTCACCTCGGCTCACTTGGCACCTCGGCGGAGGCGATACCAAAACCTTTGGAGCTGAGTTGCAGTGGAAAAGCTCTAATATACTGACTCACACTTTCTTGTATATTCAGTATCAATAAGTCAATTGAAACAGAAAGGATTGTCTGCACTTCAAACGCTGTAACTCATTTATTCCTTTTCATTTTCCTCTCCTTCTCTCAATCTTTCCTTTTCTCTTTTGATTCTATTCCTCGTCTCTCTGGAGTCCAAAGCCACCTCTAAAGGGTCTGGCTGTTACGTAATAGAACACATAGTTCAAAAGAACATCTAACCCCCACATACACACGCATGCATGCATGCGCACACGCACGCACGCACGCACGCACGCACGCACGCACGCACGCACGCACACACGCACGCACTCACACACAGGCACACACACACACACACACACACACACATCCTCTCTTTCCCTCCATTTCTCTATTTTCCAGTGGCATTAATGTTGTCAGGGTGAGAGTCTGGTCATGGTCGGGTTTCCATTCATTGTGTAACTGGAGCTCAATTCTCAACATACGTTTAACGCGTTATTTTTCAGGACCAGGCTTTCATTATCATCATTATATTTTTTTACCTTCCTCACCTCAGCTCTACCTGTTAACTTTTACATTGCATGTCCTAAATCTTATCTTAAACCAATATTTCACTCAACGGCTAAACTACTTTTGCACATTTGAACAGTGGTGGAAAAAGTACTAAATGTGTTTACTCAAGTAAAAGTATCAATACTGCAATGTAGAAATACCCTGCTACAAGTAAAAGTAAGGAATTTAAAATGTACTTGAGTAAAAGTACAAAAGTATTTTGGCATCAAAATGTATTTCAAGCGCCAAAGTTAAAAGTACTCATTATGCAGAATGTCCCATTTCAAGTGTTCAAATGCATAGGAATCTTTTGAAAATAGCTGATCTACAAGCTCACAATGCGTCGCATCGTGACGCATTGTGAGCTTGTAGATCGGCTATTTTCAAATGGCCGAAATGTATATAGGGCTGAAGTGGTTAATGTATGTTTTGTTTCCAGTAACTAAAGATTTCAAATAAATGTAGTGGAATAAAAGTACATAATCAAAGCACAAGTAAAAGTATGGGAAATTGGTAAAGTAAAGTACAAATACCTCAAAATTGTACTTAAGTACAGTACTTGAGTAAATGTACTTAGTTACTTTCCACCACTGCATTTGAAGGTACACTATAAAAGCCATTTATAACTCTGCTATAGGGCACAGATGTGACCAAATGGACCGGTGTTAAGTTAACACTGAGGATGTTACTGTGTACTAAACCTATTTCCTTTATCCTGTTTCTCCAGGAACAGTATTTGCTCTAGTTTTTTAATGAACAGTGTTCTGAGCTGCCGGTCACGTCTCTGCCCCACTTCCACCGTCTCCTTGGACCCCAAACTAGGACAAGAGGAGAGAACCCAGAAATATCACCCGACATTCATCATCTGACACGCGCGTGCACACACACACACACACACACACACACACCTGTAGATGTGCACACACACACTGTACACACGTCACTGTCAGGTGGAAACCACTGTCAGGTGTGTGTGTGTGTGTGTGTGCGTGTGCGTGTGCGTGTGCATGTGCGTGTGTGTGTGTGTGTGTGTGTGTGTGTGTGTGTATGCATGGGTGCATGAGCGTACAGCATCAGGTTGGGCGTGGTTGTAAAGGTCAAGATATAAAGAGCAGCAGGTAGGATGCTCTGAGAAACGAGAGCATAAAACACTGAACCATGTGTGTGTGTGTGTGTTGAAGACCAGTGAAGTGTATGTCAGAACATGAGGAGGACGAATCCTTTCACCTCCCACATCAATCCCCTGGAGCCACCTTCATCAATGTCTGTACTCACACACTGTGCACGCACGCACGCACGCACGCACGCGCGCGCACACACACACACACACACACACACACACACACACACACACACACACACACACACACACACACACACACACACACACACACACACACACACACACACACACACACACACACACACACACACACACACACACACACACACACACACACACACACGCTCCCCTGAGCCATCTAGAAGCATGTAGAATTAGGTCTGCAACTATCGATTATTTTCTTAGCGTTTAGTCTACCGATTACTTTTTCGATAAAATGAGAAGTGAGTTCCATAATTTGTTTAATACAGTATAGCAAAGAATTGATTAAACACTCAAATGTTATGTTATAGGGTTAGGGTTATTTACTTCGTCACACAATGGTGTCATGCAAAAAAAAAAATACAATTCATGTAATTATGTAAGTATCGTTTAAATTGGAGCACAGCGACAAACTGCAATCTCAGACAGACAATATAAGACATGTGAAGCAATTCTTCCCCATTTTGAAAAATAAATTTCAGGCCCTGCTGGATATATCTAGCCTCGATCTCCAGGCTTTTATTGCTTAGTTTTGCTAAAAAATAAAAGCCTGGCCCAACCATAGCCTGTACTGGGTATGAGGAAGTGTTTCATTTCCCAACCAACCAGAGTGCAGTGGGCGTCGCTCGTAATGTTGTGTTAACGGGGCGGGGGTTGACGGACAGATCGGTGAACCAATGGGATCAGCCGCAATCTCTCGCCGGCTCTATACACCCGCCCCTCTATACACGAAATCAGGAGCGTTGGGGCAGACTAGGATATATCTAACCTCCAGTCGAAAGCTGTCAATAATCAGGGCGGTTTAATTTAAGAGGGTGAAAATAAGGCAGTTCAATGACACCTCTCTGAACACAAAACGTTCACCCACGCTCAACAACAAGATACGACCTACAGCATGCTCACCTGTGCAACATTACTCCCACACTCTGCCTCCGCTAGCATTCAATCCACCAAATAACCTTAAAAAAGGCCTAATCCGGAATGTTTTGGCACATGTACAAAATCCAGACCATATTCACATTCCTGAGAGTTTGGTTGGTCGGTGGAAGATATGCTAGAATCATCATGAATTAAAATAAAGGTCAATGTTACTCCAATCAAATGCAGACAACAGAAATACATGTCATGTGTGTTAACTCTGCCCTTTTGTATATACCTGTATTGTTGAGTTGAATCTGAGGAAGGTTCTTTGCCGAAACGCTTAGCTTTTTGTGATGTGAGCCAAATAAATACGTGGAAATGGGACTATTTTGTCCCCTTTGACTTGAAGTTTTAGATGTGCTACCTTTTTCATATTTTGGACTGTGTTTACTGGATTTTTAGCCCTCCACTGTTGAAGCGCAGCCTCTTTTTCTAACTCAGAAATATGTTATCTGTCCAATGTTTAGTCCTTTCAACAAGAGCAGAATCAACCGACTATAGAGAATTAAAACAGGTCTCACTGCTATTTCATAATATCCATTAATCCATAAAGACCGGGAACGCATCTCTGTCATTTTAAGATTTATTTGACTATCAAAAAATAGCAGATCTACAAGCTCATAGCGCGGCACTCTGTGCCGTGCTATGAGCTTGTATATCTGCATTTTTTTTTTGAAAAATCGTGAAAATTCGTGCAAATATTTGAGTATATATTTTTTTAAAGCAAACATTTGTAAAATATTTTGTTCCAGGGACCTCCAGAAGCAAAGATTTGAGTTAAAAATGTTATTTCTAAAAAGTATATGTATTCAAAGATTTGCAAAAATGTTAAATAGCAGATATACAAGCTCATAGCGCGGCACTCGTGCCACGCAATGAGCTTGTAGATCGGCTATTTTCAAATGGCCGAAATGTATATAGGGCTGAAGTGGTTAATGTGTGTT
>NC_137618.1:9739958-9904958 GCF_963280865.1 Gymnoscopelus braueri | reverse complement strand
GTCTTCAACCTTTTTCAGACCAAGGACCCCTTGGCTGAGAGAGAGATAAAGCAGGGACCCCCATTATATATTGTATAAAATATAATTTTTACACCAAACCTCTTTGCCGAAAATAGCAGATCTACAAGCGCACAACGGCTCGAAGCGCGAGGCGTTGTGTCCTTGTAGATCTACTATTTTTGGCTAAAGTTCTCCTCAGAATAGGGATGCTTGGTAGAAGCGGTTAATGTAAAAATCACACAAAGATTTTGGCGGACCCCCTGTGGTAACTCTGAGGACCCCCTAGGGGTCCCAGACCCCACGTTGAAGACCTCTGAGCTACCAGATTTGAGCAGGAGAGCACCAGATCAGATGATAGTCATAGAGAGGACAGGACTCTTGCAAAAGAGACACACACACACACACACACACACACACACACACACACACACACACACACACACACACACACACACACACACACACACACACACACACACACACACACACACACACACACACACACACACACACACACACACACACACACACACACACACACAATTATTCAAAGACACGGTGGATGGTGACAGGACAATGTAGGGTTAGGATAAAGGTCGAGCAAAGGTCAGATTTGGCAGGGCCATCTCAGGTTGCTGCAATGCAGCATGGGTAACATTCAAAATGGTTTACATCAAAATATCAAAATTGTGCTTCCTCATCTATGGTCCATCATATTATAGACCATCAATTTCATTCTGAAAAGGAAAACTAAAGACAACGTGACATTATACAATTTACGTTAATTCAAATGTGGGATTTTAACTACTTGGTAGCGTTTTCCAGGTTTTAAAGCTGAATTCCAATAAATCACAAAGGGGTTAGTGTTGCCAAGACAATATCATTTTGCATACACACATTTTCTACTATGACTTAAGTTTGACTTTCACCGTTACTTCAGCAGGCACATCAGGCTATGAGGAGCTTCTGTTTCATGTGGTCATGAGCGTAACTGCATGAACTGTGATCGGTCTACTAGTGAGGGGACAGGACAGACAGATAGGGCTGTCACGATCATGAGATATTACTTGACGATTAATTGTCAAAGGCCTAGAAATAATCGCCATTAACGATGTAATTGTGTTCTTGGCGTTGAACAATGGAAAACACATTTTAGCAATTTTCTGAAAATGTCTGAATATGTATGACATTTTTTTCAACAGGGAAACGATTATGATGATAATGCCCAATAAGTGTGATTATCTCAAATAATTGCCATTATGCGATTATGTAGAAATGATAGCCCTACAGACAGACAATCCCTGTAATAGACGTCTTGGCCTAAGGGCATGCCGTGAAAATGACAAAGGGACATTGACTTTAGGGTCAGCGGTGAGCGGTGACCTAATGTAATGTCTAGAGAAGTGGACTTGTGCCAGGAGTATTGAAGGCTGAATTCACGTTTGGAGGGAAGAGTTGGTTTAGACGCATTCCCTTCTGTTAACAAGGTGTCCTTGAGCAAGACACCTAACACCGACTGTTCCCAATATTAAATGAAAGGAGCGGCGTTTCTCTCGGCTGTCTAGGATTTAAACCGGCAACCTACTAATAAGCTGTTTTCCTACATGACTTCTTTATTATTAAGAAGTGGCGAAGGATGTTATGAAAGCTGTATGCGCGTGTGTGCGTGTGTGCGTGTGCGTGCGTCATTGTGAGGACAATTTTCCAAGCCCTCACAAGAGAAATGGTTGCTGTTTTACGGTTAAAAAAAGATTTAGTTAGGCTTACAATGAGGAAAAGATTCGAGTTAGGATTAAGCATTTTAGAGGTTAAGTTTAGGGGTTGGGGTTCGATTTATAACTAGTTGCCTTGTTTTTTTTGTGCGTGCATGCGCGTGCGTGCGCCTACATGCATCTGTGCACGTCACGTGTGTGTGTGTGCTGATGAGGAGAGGGAGGAGAGTGTCCTTTGGTTTCCCCGGCAGGAAATGACCGTGGCTGCTGACCTCGCACACAATGAGGCGAGGAGCGGCAGTTTCCTGCCTCTGTCTTTAAACCAGTGGACCAGCCCCTCTCCCAGAATGCAGTGCTTTCAACACAGCACGGTATATGTTACTATGTGTACCCAGCTGGAAGAATGCTACTTCACTCTAATCTGTGTACCCACTCAGTGGCTTGATTCTGGGACGGCTGTCTGCACAGAAGGTTGTTCTTCAGAAACATTATTTTAAATCAAACACCAGATTATTTTTGCAAACAGTTATTAAAATCAACCAACGCACATAATTATTACACCAGGAATGCCAGCTGTGGCCATTTAACACTTCCTGCTCCAAGAACTAATCTCCTCAAACACACAGTTATTTATAGATGTTCATTCTGGAACTTGTTACCATCTCACATTCATCTCACACAAAATAAATTATCATTCAAGATAGCTTTAAAGATACACGTGTTGCAGCAGACCACGTGACCGTAATCTTAATCTTATGCTGTATTGAATTTTTGTATAATGTATTTGTAATTATGTAATCTTTCATGTTTTGAAATGTGTATGCATCTTATATGGACCCCAGGAAGACTAGCTGTCACCCCGCTGTCGATCCATTCAATAAACAATAAACAGAAAATGTTGAAGCAAACAGTCCACGTCATAAGCACATTTCTGAAAAGGTTAAACTATTATAAACTTTTAAAAGCACTCTGCCCAGCACCTTCTAAAAGCATGCAGCCATTATGCGGTCGCCTTTTGTTCATTTCTCATAGGGTTTAATTTGAATAGTTTTATATCACACGGTCACAACCTCTGTTAGTGCCAGTCATGTGTGAGGTTTGCTGTCAGGACTGGTATGTGGACTTCAGGTCTGCTTTACAATTACAATAATATATGAAATACTGTATGTATGATTGAATTTGCCATTAAGGAATCAGACAGTTAAAAGCCTCGGTAATCGTTAAGGAACTGGAATTGTTAAAATCCTAAAAAGGATCCCAACCCATATTTAGATCATATTTTTCAATTCAGTGTAAATTTAGTTGGCAAGAACACTATATCATAATTAGTGTTCATTTAACTCTGAGGGTGTACAAATGGTTCCATTTGTACATGCATGACTGTACATAATATTATACTACTGTTATTATCTAGCTGTTATTATCTATTCTAGGGCCATCTAAAAGCACAACATGCATCATGATGCGACATATTGTGAGCTTATAGATCGGCTATTGTCAATATCTTGTATTTAAAAAAAATAATCAATGTAAATGTTGCACCTGTCCCCTATTCTATTCTATTGCAGTGTGCACAGATATATTCCTTGAAGCTTAAACCAACCCTCATCATGGAAGGTGATTTCAGACTCTCTGGGGTCATAACTAGTTCTTGTCTGACATATTAAGTGGTCAGATGGGTGGGCCACGAACGCTGACCTGAGGTGATTCTTAATTTTTTTTCTAATTCCAAATTTATTTTTGAAAACAAACAACAACAAAAATGCTACTTTTTTCAAAAATAGCCAAAGAAATATAAAGTGACACAGATGCGTTCCAGGTCTTAATGGGTTAAGATTTTCAATTGGGCTATGATGATCCAGAAAAGGTCTGTTCTATTCTATTCTGTTCTGTCCCCTTACTGCTCTTAGCTGTCTAGGGTCTCTACTCTCTAAAGTAATTGACAGCTGGTCAGAAGGAGACCATTAACTGGTGCATTAACTATTCATTAGACCCTGAGCTTCAGTCCTCGTCTATCCTTCACTACCACCATGCTTCTCTCAGCATTAACGTCAACATAATGCTGATGCCTGAGGATGAGGGTTACTAGGTTATATGGCTGGGCAATACGCCTTCAAATCAGTATCTCCGTTATTTCAAACGTTTGCCTTAATTGTAGTGGTGCACGATAAGTATCGGCCCGATAATTATCGGTCCGATATCAGGAATTATGACGTCATCCCGATAGACCCGATAAAATTATTTATCCCGATAATTTACCCCGATAATATATAATATTTGTCAGCTGTGATATGCATGGACTCTCTCGGTTAGACACCGTTGTGTGGAGAAGTATAACTCTCGGTTAGACACCGTTGTACTGGAGAAGTATAACTCGGTTAGACACCGTTGTGTGGAGACTCTCTCACACAGCAGCAGCAGCACAGCCCCTCCCCTCCCCACATACACACAGCGACGCTACACACACAGAGAGAGAGAGGAGAGCTGGTTGAGACCTGGTCTCAAACGTGTTACGTCTTGGATAGACCACTGTCTGGAATAATAACTGATCATCATACATACAGGTCTACTACTAACCTTTGATGCTGTTGTCATCTTAAATTGACCAGCTAAAGTAACATTTTAGACTAAGTGTTCTCCAACTTGCTTGGAGATCAGAGTGGTGTGGTGGATGCGTTTAAGGCATGTTGCCAATCAGCTGTGTAACATTAGCAGGTTAACGATGGCTCGTTGAGGCTGTGCATTTGACCCTGATTTGACCACACAAAAGCACTAATTAATGGCAGCTGTAAGTAACCGGTTGTCTGTCGTCTGTGTCTTGTGTATGTTTAATAGCCAATTGAATGTTTTCTGTACCCTAGAGCAGTGGTTCTCAAACTTTTTCATGTCAAGGACCCCCAAATTGACACTTATTAGCCTGCGGACCCCCATTTGAAAATATATGCCAGGGACCCCCATAAGAGAAGATTTTTTACAGCTCTAGCAGTGATTCTCAACCATTTTAATTTAGAGGACCCCCAGTTTGACATGCATTAGGGCTACAGACCCCCATTTAATGGCATTTCTATCACTTGGACCCCAATTTCTATGGTAAAATCTATGTTAATTTAACTCTGAGTGTACAAATGGAACCAAATGGACCGGTCAGAGTTACAGACCCATAAGGGTCCATTTGGTGCCTAATCTATCATTTAGCTGGGGACCCCCTGGAACTCCCTCAAGGACCCCTGGGGGTCCCCAGACCCCACTTTGAGAACCAAAGCCCTAGAGATATCAAGTAATTCCCTCTCCCTTATGCTAAACTTAAAGTGACTTCTAAGGTTACTTCTCCTCAAAAAGACAACTTTATTTTCCTTTCTCAATGACAAGCATATTATTATTGCATTTTGGCTATGTGCAATAACTGCAAGCCAATGTTCATAGGCATTGTCTGTATTTGTCTTCATTATTTCTTGAATTCCTATTTCTTTAGTTGCCAATAATTCAACTGTAAGCTACTGTTTTCAGTCTTTTATTGCTACACAATAAATAGTAAAAAGAAGTTCTACATTCATAAATAATACAAAATAAAATAATAATAATGATTAAAATGTTCTATGATTAAATGTATTCTATTGTTCAAAGCTATGTTAAATCCACCTTTGCCCACTACTAGTATTTCTTACCATAAGGTGTGCTAATACTACAGATTCATATACATTTGAAAACATTTTTTTTAGATTTTTTAATATATGTATATATATTTGTATTATCGGTTATCGGTATCGGTATCGGTCTTGAGAAGCAGGAAGTTATCGATATCGGTATCGGTTTCAAAAAACCAATATCGTGCATCCCTACTTAATTGCGATGAATTCATTATTGTAATTCTTTAAGTAGTGAAAATAGCAAATCTACAAGCTCACAATGCGTCACATTTTTTAACGGCAAAATTGTGCAACAAAGTATAATACAAGGTTAATCAGACAAATCAATTTAGTCGATTGAATTTATTTGTGTCGATTTGTAGATACATAAGATAATGTAGAAAATTCATAAAAATTACCTGTTTCTAAATTATTCGATTAACCTATAAGTTATTGGTACTATATCGATTTTAATATATTTTTGGTTAATTGCCCAGGGTTAATGAATAAATGTAAGGGTAAAAGTGAACATGGATGTAAAGTTTAAGCTAATAATTCAGAATAATGTTATTGTTAAGAGTTAAAGGTGAACAATGAACTATCCAAAAAAAAACATGGCTTTGTTTACATTCATAATTTCATGATGCACAGTGAATGTTGTTGGATCTCAAAAATACATCGAAAGGATGTCTTATATCGTTCTTAAAGCACATTCATTTGATCTATATATCAATGTTAACATCGTCAGTGTGTCTGTGTGTGTGGCCGTGAGCTGTCAATATGATCAGGTGTGGTTGGTAGAGCGGACAGACCCTCCCATCTCCCCCCACCCTTACTAGCTACACACACACACACACACACACACACACACACACACACACACACACACACACACACACACACACACACACACACACACACACACACACACACACACACACACACACACACACACACACACACACACACACACACACACACACACACACACACACACACACACACACACACACACGAAAAGAGGAAGCTGTGGATTCCCAGGAATGTGGTGTGTGTGTGTGTTAATGGAAGTGGCGGGGCAGTGATGCGAGGGAAGTGAAGGTCATAAACTCCGGGAGGTTCATGATGTCACACCCCAACATCACACTGCGACCGTATGCAATACACACCTCTCCAACGGGAAACGCACATCCCATACACACACAACTACACAGTATGCAATTACACACCTCTTCACCTGGAAACGCACATCCAATCGACACAACATGTGTGTGAAGCCATAGCGTTCTTTTTTATTGTCCCAACTGGCATCCGATTTCAGGATATTCAAATATTTCCCATGGTCCACTGCAGTTGTAGCCAGTGTTGCCAGATTCTGTGAGAGAAACAAGCAACCAGGTCTAGGAAAACCAGCCGAAAAGAAGCGACTATGGGCCACATGAGCACTTTAAACATATACATCAGCTATTTGAAAATAGCAGATCTACAAGCTCACAACGCGTCGCGATGCGACGCGTTGTGAGCTTGTAGATCGGCTATTTTCAATTAAAATATTGCAGGGAAATTATAATAAGCAGATCTGGCAACCCTGGTTGCAGCCCACAGGATTAAAGGACGACTTCGCCCATTTTCAACCTATCTTCATACAATTGGTCCTCACTAATGCTCATTATTATATCGTATACTTTTTGTCTACTCGGTCTGTGTCTCAGAGGAGGGCTGTGGACAGTTCAGAAACCTGCCTATTGGCGCCTACCAGTGACATCATCGATGGGGAAATCCAAGCAATAGCAACTGCAGGCTTTCACTTCCTGGAAAGTCAGCATGCTATAATAAAAGCCATTGTTCTCGCATTAATACAAAATTACTTGTTTGAAATGAACAAACCTGCCTACCGATGATGTCACTGGTAGGAGAGTTTCTGAACTGTCCACACAGCCCTCCTCCGAGACACTGACCGAGTCGAAAAACAACTGTGCCAATTATATGAAGATAGGTTGAAAATGGGTGAAGTTGTCCTTTAAGGCAGTGGTTCTCAACCAGTGGTCCTTGAGGGGGTTCCAGGGGGTCCCCAGCCAATTTAATAGTTAGGAACCAAATTGACCCTTATGTGTCTGTAACTCTGAGGGTGTACAAATGGAACCAAATGGACCCTAACGGGTCCATTTGTTTCCATTTGCACACTCTCAGAGTTAAATGAACACTAATGATGATGATACGGTGTAGATTGGGACCCCCAACAAATCAAAATGGTTGAGTCCCTGGCATATCTTTTCAAATGGGGGTCCGTGGGCTAATGTGTGTCAATTTGGGGGTCCTTGGCGCGAAAAAGGTTGAAAACCACTGCTTTAAGGATAATTTATATGCCCTCTGTCCGTCGCATGGTGTTGCTTGCCGACAAGAATTGATCCTAAGATCAAACAATTCTTGTCGGAATTCTTGCCGGAAAGTCATCAGTTATCAGATGGTTTCTCAGGCTCCTAGCCACCAGCCCTGATGCACAAGGAGACCAACCTTCATTGTAGATAAAGGTAGATCTGTGTGCCTTGGAAACTTGGAAAGTGAACAAACAAACAAACAAAGATCCCTGTAAAACCACATTCCTATCGCAGACCAGTCTAAGCTCTCTAACCTCATGGTCAGAGATCAGAGATGTCAGCTGGACGAAAAACAAAAGCAAATAGAGACACTCTTTGCTTTGTAGTCCTCATGGTGGACATGCACATCTTCACAGTGTGTACACATACGTACACTACACACACACACACACACACACACACACACGGCGCACGCACACACTATGGACAGGAATGTTGTGTGTGTGTTTGGGATTTCTAATCTGTATTATGTGTACATGTTTTTATACCCACACCCAGCAGAGGAGCAGGTGCTTTGTAATCACCGGCGTCTGTCTGTCTGTCTGTCTGTCTGTCTGTCTGTCTGTCTCAAACTTGGCAGGTGACTTGGGGCAGCAGGGGTCAGGATCTACACCATTGATTAATTAATTTGGTCAAAAGGTCAAGGTCACAGCGGACGGTCACAGTTTAGCTCTATGCATATGCATGCCTAGCATGTAGTAGCATACGTATCCCAGAGTGCATTTCTACTTCTGCTGATGTGGGCAGAAATAAATGAAGAATTGTGTTTGTGCACGTGTAGTGTGTGTGTGTGTGTGTGTGTGTGTGTGTGTGTGTGTGTGTGTGTGTGTGTGTGTGTGTGTGTGTGTGTGTGTGTGTGTGTGTGTGTGTGTGTGTGTGTGTGTGTGTGTGTGTGTGTGTGTGTGTGTGTGTGTGTGTTGGACCATTTGAAACACTGCCAGTAATGCAGAAATGCCTCTTGTCTGCTGATGAGAACATGGTGGGAGGCCTGCTGCAAGCTGCTACTGTAAGCAAATCGTCTCTCAGTTTCACAAAACTGACACGCATAAACACACACACACACACACACACACACACACACACACACACACACACAAGAGTGATTTTACCTATTTTACTGAAACCGTTCATGAAAGGCAATCGTGCTGATGCAGGCAGCTCAGAATCAGATACAGTGATTTTATCAGACACTGTTAAACCAGATTCATGTGTAGCTGCTGGTGTCACGCGGCAAAAATAGCCGATCTACAAGCTCACAGGACATTTCCCTGCGATGACCCCGAGCGCAACCGTTATCATGACTTCAGCTCGACTTCCTTACAAGCTAGAGGTGCGACAGTTAATCCAACTAGTCAATGTAATCGATTATAAAGCATCATCGATGATTTAATAAAATAATCGGTTCATAATCCATCCCTATTTTGGGCATGTCATTGTAGGCGAAAAGTGTCAAAAGAATTCAAAAAATGTCAAAATATTGCCAGTTGAATCAAGTGACACAAATGGCACGATTGAGGCAAAGTGATTAACTTGTATCTCCTCCATCGTTAACGCACCTTAACCCTTTAAGACCTGAAACCGATTCTACATGTCTATAAATCCCAACAGTATTCTGAAAAAACTTATGTTTCTATATCAGTGGTGCTCAAACTTTTTCATGTCAAGGACCCCCAAAATGATATGTATTTGGCCGCGGACCCTTATCTCAAAATATGTTGTTCCAGGGACCCCCCAGAAGCAAAGATTTTAGTTAAAAATGTTCGCTTTAAAAATATATATATTCCAAGATTTGCACACATTTTCACGATTTTTCAAAAATAGCAGATACAAGCTCATAGCGCGGCACTCGGTGCCGCGCTATGAGCTTGTATATCTGCTATTTTTGAATAGCCAAAGTGTAAAATTATACTTTTTTAGCTCAAATTAAAAATTCCAGGTCTTAATGGGTTAAGATCAGAAGCAGGCTGGCTTGTGATCCTACAAGATCAAATTGAGCGTAAGTGCATACATAAATAAGCTATTAAGAAGACTTTTCAATTTAAGGGAAGGGCAAACAAGAGGCAGGGGAAGATGAAGTGTAGAGGACGGGAGGAGAGCAACAGAGGGTTGGTAACTTTTATGAATTAATCACTTGCGGGTCACGTTTGCGTGGTTATCTTTTGGCCGTTTCTCACACCGATGAGGTTAGGTGAGACAGATACTCACCGCCACTGTTTGCATCCAAATTCATTCCCGGGCTCACTCAGTCAACATTATAGCACCAACAACAGAGACCAGAATACAAGTGGGTATAAGACATATGGCTCTATTTTTGCCGGTGCCATTATCCCTATACTTCTTTGCCATTTTTTACTATTTTTAAAAACATTTTCAAATAGTTCAACTAGCCGATCTACCTCGACATCGACATGTAGATTGGCTATTTGGAATATTTGAAAATGTTTTTAAAAATAGTAAAAAATGGCAAAGACGTTTGCAAGTTTAGGGATAATGGGCACTGGTGAAAATAGGGCCCATAGACCCAATCCCTCCCTGTATTGCTATAAGGAGAGGTCTAGTTATCAGGCTACCACTATGTAGGATGGAAGCATCAAAAGATAGGCCATAGAGACATTCCTTATATTGTCTGCCTGTTAATTTACTTTCAGAAGAAGAAGGTTTTAGTCACTCATACAGGCAGAAGACAAGTAGAGAAATGTTAGTGGCGGTGCATTTTATTTGTGTCGACTCATTATAGAAAGCTCAATCTTGTCACAGTGAAAACTGAACAGCCGGTCTATTTTGGAAAACTTCCATAAAGGAAGAGAACAGACAAGACTATACTGGAAAATAGACTAGATCAGACAAGAATAGAATTGAACAGAAAAAGATGGAGGAAAAAAGGTTCTAGTTTATTTGTAGTATTCATGTCAGGGGCCATGCAAGAAGATTGGGAGGAAGTTTCCTTTATACTCCAATCTTATTATCAGATTGGACTTGGAGAAACCTTTTAAGGCAAAACACACTTAGGTCTCTGTTACGACAAAGAGTGGCATTGATCTCTATCTGTGTGGGAAGAAGGCACAAAAAAACACACACACAGGGACACAGAGAAAACAAACACAGCACAAACAAACGGGCGTGTGACATGCAGAGACATGAGCTCGCCACAGCACTTAAAACACAAAACACATTCAAACTTGTGTGATTGTACACCTTAAAGCATGAATTAAACTTCAATGCGCGGCAGTGTCGTGCGCCGAAAATAGACGACCTAAAAGCTCACGGCGCGTCGCATCGCGCCGCTTTGTGAGCTTATAGATCGGCGGCTATTTCCGTGCCGTGAAGCATTAAAGTGTGGATACATTTAATATGATTTGATGGCCTCGGGGGACGATCACAGACAAGCATTCTTCAGCTATCAGCAGGTCCATCAACACCCGGCGGGGCAGAGCCCTGATGCAACCGACCACCACCATGATGTGTTCACCTGCATCCTCGTCTGATGCCACAGAGTCAACAAACCTTGCACTGAAACCAGACCCAACAAACTGGTTAGGCCTTTCTATTCCCTGTTCTATTCCATTCCCAGAAACCTTGTACTGGGCTTAATGGGCTGTCCACTACTTCCGTGTTTATGTCTTTATTGAGACAGTCAGACAGTAGGGAAGTGGAGAGGCAGAGAGGTTAAAGGAGGCATGAAGGGCTCTGTATTAATAATCGCAAAATGATTGATAATCGTGACACTTGGCAATTAATTAACACATCGTACAACCATCTCCATCAGGCTCACAGAGGATTTAGTCAATTCATTACTATTTGACAAAATGATATGACACAGAGAAGCACTATTAGCAACAAACGGCATTAGAACATATTATAATATAATATCTTCTTTCCCCAAAACAATAATCATCATCATTAATCGTGATTACAATAGTCAGCAAAATAATCTGAAAAGTGAGCACCAGTAAAAATTTCCTCACTTTCTATAACGTTCCATAACGTTTCACAAAGAATAGCAGTACAAGTACACACACACACACACACACACACACACACACACGTTTTCTCACAAAATACAAACATACACACTAGAGCCTGACCAATATAATGACTATTATTTGACTTTTTGGATGAGGTATCGGCAATTATGCAGCCAATGTTTAACCATGCATGCATGTCCCTATTTTGGGCAAAAATGTTGTGGTCAAATAAAATAAAATGACTATTTATTTTCTGCCTCTAAACTAATGCACGCACGCACGCACACGCACACACACACACACACACACACACGTTTCTTCACAAAATACAAACTAGAGCCTGACCAAAATAACGACTATTATTTGACTTTTTGGACGAGGTATCAGCAATTATCAGCAATTATGCAGCCAATGTTTAACCATGCATGTCCCTATTTTGGGCATGTCATTATGGGCAAGAATGTTGTGGTCAAATAAAATAAAATTACACAAAATAATTGCCTCTGAACTAATACGCGTGCGTGCACGCACGCACGCACACACGCTGTGCATGGAAGGACAGTATGAGTAAGCTGGTGGACTGGTAATGTTGCAACAGGAGGATGTGAGGGGGCGAAAAAAACGTTTTCTGTTTCATTACAAGCTGGGACCCGTGTGGGCGATGTGATGATGATGTCATACCAACCACTCTGATGAAGACACGTGAAACCATCAGAATAACAGAGTGTGTGTGTGTGTGTGTGTGTGTGTGTGTGTGTGTGTGTGTGTGTGTGTGTGTGTGTGTGTGTGTGTGTGTGTGTGTCTCTAATACCATTGCCCGTACCTGTCTCATTTTGCAGGCATATGCCTGTGTTTCTTCATGCCTTCATGTGAACACACACAATAGTGATCTGTGCACATGAGGCCCGTCCATCATTGTGATGATGTCACACGGAAAAGGAACACCTCCCCATCAGCTCCTCTAATTTAGAGCGCAACTGATGCCAGATTTGTAGGTCGGACGCTGGTCGCGATGTTGAAAAGAGTCCTAGACCAGTGGTTCTCAAACTTTTATGTCAAGGACACCCAGGTTAACATGTATTTGGTCGCGGACCCCCATCTGAAAATATTTTGGGCCAGTGGCCCTTATACAGGATTTGTGTTTTCAAATCCAAGTTTTTCACAATTTGTTTTTTAAATTGCAGATCTACAAGCTCGTTTTCAAATATCCGATGTATATGGGATTAAACTGGTTAAAGTGATTTTGATGCTGTATAAACAATTTTCCATGTGGAACACCCTCACAAGGACCCCTGGCTGAGGGTCCACGGAACCCACTTTGAGAACCACTGTCCTAGACCACAGATTGCTGATGTTTTGTCAAGAAATCGAAAATCTTTAAATCAGTTTGAAAAAAACCTAGATTTGCTTAAAGGTTCTATTTGAGCACATTCAACTTAACCCATTAAGACCTGGAACGAATCTGTGTCACTTTTTGATTTGAGCTAAAAAGCATCATTTTACACTTTGGCTATTCAAAAATAGCAGATCTGCAAGCTCATAGCGCGGCACCGAGTGCCGCGCTACAAGCTTGTAGATCTGCTATTTTCTTTTTATCGTGAAAATGTGTGCAAATCTTTGAATATATATTGTTTAAAGCGAACATTTTTAACTCTATTCTTTGCTTCTTGGGGTCCCTGGAACTAAACATTTTGAGATGGGGGGTCGGCGGTCAAATACATGTCACTTTGGGGGTCCTTGACATGAAAAAGTTTGAGCACCACTGATATAGAAACATATGTTTTTTCAGAAAACTGTTGGGATTAAGGGATTTAGAAGACATTTGTAGAATCGGCTTCAGGTCTTAAGCAAACAAATAAATGAAAATAAACACTAATAACTTCATTTTACTGTGGAGCCAACATGCTAGTAGCCTACTGCTACAGGCAATATAAGCCTCAGTGTGAATCGGCTTTGACAAATGAGGAGCAAACTGATCACACGAGAGATTATGCTAAAAGCTAAAATATTGTTTTTTGGTAAGCATCTGTCATCCATACAGCCTCAGAATGTTATTGGGACTATGCCCAGATGTGGTGTGGTGGTGGTTGGGAGCAGCTATTTCTGGAGCCAAATAGCCTATGAACCCGTAGTGTACTGGGCTGAGCTGGGCTGGGCTGGGCTGGGCAACGGGAAAAAAAAGAAGAAATCCCACCAGAGCCTTGTCTACTCCAAGTCTACAGGACTTCAATGGTTGAGTGACTTTATCGTGATATCCTGATAGATTAGCTACTATATGCGCATAATATATGGGTATCATATTGTAAATGAATCAAATGAAGTCAATGAATCACTCAGGCCAGTTCCTGATGTCTAACAAGGACCAAAAACAAAGCCATGGGACATCGGACCGTCCACCCTCCTTTTAAAATACATTGTTTTCTTGGTGTTTTGATATAGCCTAATGCACCTCTTGCCAACATGTAAAAAAAAAGATTACATGGTTCTCTAACCTTTTCAAGACCCCCAAATAAATGTGTATTTGGCCGGGGACCCCCATCTGAAAAGATGTTGTGCCAAGGACCCCCCATACAAGATTTATGGTGATAAAAAATGTCCTAACCCTAACCCCCTGCATTAGACCATGGACCACCACGACTTTGAGAGTTTGGTTCCATTTGCACACTCTCAGAGTTACAGCCACATAAGGGTCCATTTGGATCCTAACTATCCATTATTTATCTGGGGACTCCCTGGAACCCCTCAAGGACCCTTGGGGGACCCCGGACCCCACTTCGAGAAGCACCAGCCTACATGACAAGACATTCACAAAACAGAGGGAGCTAGTTTGACCAAGGCCAGGCGTGTTGTATTAATTTGATTATACTGTCTCAAAATCAGCTGTGCCTTTCCTCCAGAACACAAGACACACTTGCCAAGCATGAGGTTCGTAAGTGGAAATGTGTTTCACCATTGGCGCTGTGAGACTCCACATAAAACAGCGACCATGGAGCGCTAAAAACAGCATACATGGGCTAACAGAGGTCTCACATGTGAGTGACAGACAGAGTGTCATCTTGGTTTTGCTGTGGTTATTGTCTACTGTGGTTATTATAGTTGTATTATTACCTTCTATTTGGTCTAAGGCCAGATGTTTTTGAAAGCCCATATTGTGTTCTTCTACCTCACCTCCATAGATCATCTTTCATCGTTCCGATGTTTGTATACTTCTCGCCGTTTATTCTTTACGCTGTGGTTCTGCAGGAGTCTATAAGAGGGTCAGTCTATGCACGTGTGTGTGACTGTGTGTGCGTCCAGAGTCAATCTCACAAACTGCTGGACTGGACCAATCAGCACCAAATTTCTCATGCTACCGTTTCATTTTTTTTTTACGTTTTGTTCTTGGATTTGATTGTGAATCACATTGCCCCAATGTCTAAGCATTGTGTGAAAGAACAAGACTAAAACCCAAGGATGTATCTGATTATTTAATTCAGTCCCATTCTGCACACGCCACGCTCTGTGACTAATGGCTTGTTGATGAATGATCAATGCTGTGCTACAGGCACCATCTATCATGATGGAATGACAGAGAGGCAAAGCATGATCTCTGTGCATGTGCGTGTGCGTGTGTGTGTGTGTGTGTGTGTGTGTGTGTGTGTGTGTCCTAATATGACGCTGTTGTAAGTTATTCATGAGGATCAGCATATTAAAGACGGGTTGCAGACAGACGTCTGCTGCGGCGTGTGCTCTCAGTCAACCTACAATCACACACACTCCACAACAACATACCTCATTATCATAGAGACCTAATGCTGTGCTGAAGCCCTACTTAACATGGCTGTAATGTCCACACTATGATGTCATTATGGCTGCAACTATCAATCATTTTATTAAAGATTATTTCGAAGATCAATAATATTTTATTAAAATTGATTAGCGATTATTCTTCCTAGTCGATTAAATCAATTTGTTTGATTAACTGTTGCACTAGATGTCAAGAAGCCCTACATGGCGTTGGCATGTCCATGGTATAAATGGTAAATTTTGCATTTATATAGCGTCTTTATCCAAAGAGCTTTGTGCATTACATTCCCCCATTAACACACCCATTCATCAACACACCAACAGCGAAGGAAACCATGCATCGAGCAGTTGAGTGGTTCAATGTCTTGCTCTAGGACACTTCGACAGTAACCCAGGAGGAGCCGGGAATCGAACCGGGAACCTTCCGTTTCCCCAAGCGGCCACTCATACTGTATGTACAATGCCTCCTGAGCCACTGGAGTGATGTTGAAGCCCTACTTAACATGGCATTGGAATGTCCATTGTGTGATGTCATATGAGACTCACATCACAGCGGATGACAGTTGTTGACGTTGCGATGGTAGCGTGCCAAACAGCATGTGGTTGCGCTTTTCTGAGTGACAGTTTGCCTTACTGTATATTAGCCTACATTATGACACAAGCTTTATAGTCAAAACAGCATACTTTAGCCTGTTGTTAAGAAAT
This sequence comes from Gymnoscopelus braueri, assembly GCF_963280865.1. Classification (NCBI taxonomy): domain Eukaryota; kingdom Metazoa; phylum Chordata; class Actinopteri; order Myctophiformes; family Myctophidae; genus Gymnoscopelus; species Gymnoscopelus braueri. Next base: position 9,888,786 of record NC_137618.1, on the reverse strand, counting down.
GAAAATTAAAAAGGGTGGAAGTGAGTAATTTTCTTCTAATGCCTGATATATACTTGGTTGTATGAATCGGAAAATAAAGGGGCTTCCAACCAATTCTTCTAGACTAGAGTCCAGAGACTCATTTACATGAAAGCTGATGAATCTATCATGGTTAAAATTGACATTGAAGTTACAATGGGTTTGTATAGGAAGGGGGCGTGTCTGATAAAATAAATCAAATATCTAAATACTGAATCAAGCAACGTAAAAACTGTCTGGGGTGTTCACAAAAGCCTGAGTTAGACTATTAAATTACCCAATTTTCTTTTTTAAAGTGAAATATCCCTATAATCTAACTTCTCTTAAGTCTGGTCCCTGGCACAATATCTTTTCAAATGGGGGTCTGCGGCCAAATATTATCATGGGGGTCCTTGACATGAAAATATTTCAGAACCACTGATCAAAGGGGCTTCCAAACCAACTCAATATTTACATGAAAGCAAAACCATCTATGTATCAATCCCCCCCCCTGCCCCTCCCCCTCCCCCCCCGAACGTTGGTTGGCCTGGTTGGTAGCTATAGCTATACAGCTGCACATGGATCCAGGCAGGGAAGTAGTGGGGAATTCCATAACGGGCCAAATCAGGCGCAGCTGGCACTACATCCTCTTTCTGTAGTATTCCTCTTTCCTTTATAATAAACAACACATACTGTACACCCAGAGGACGTTATTAAGGCCCCCATATTTCACTCTGTACTGGCATATAAAATATGCTACATATGTCTTCGAAATAGCTCCTCCCGCAATGACAGAATAGAGTCCAGTAGTTATATTATATCAATAATAAAATAATAACAATAATAATAATAATAATAATAAACCCAAACTCATATGGTCTAGTCCACTTTAAGGCAAAAATTCCAATCCCAGAACTTCAATATTATCCTATGTTAAAATTGCCTCGAGGGTCAACCGATGGTGTTTGGGTGGGTGGACGTCACAAACGTAACATGCAGACCTGCGAGGCGCACTGTTGCTCCGATCCGCACCAAACTTGACAACAACACTGGTCAGGGGTCTGCCATCAGAATAGCCACACCAGGTGCCACATTGCTCCGCCCCCCCCCCCCTGTTCCTATTAGCTGGGGTTTAAACAGCCATAACTCCAGTTCCCAGCATGCTAAACGCCCCCAAACTTGGTAGGTGCTCTTATACGACAAAGATATAGAAACCTAAGTGTAGATACCTCATTGGCCGCTGCAGTTAATTGGAGCGACCTGTATCGCGGCCGCCATATTTGGGAAGACACGCTTCCTGACTACTGGCCAATCACAGCGTGCCAATCACAGAATCTAGTTGTATAAAAATGTCAAATATGGCGGCCGCGATACAGACGCCCCAGAGTCGGAGGAGGCTATGTTAGTCTATGTTATACGACCCATAGGGACTGGCTGTAATTGCTTAAGCCCTGCCCCCTCTGTGTTCCTATTGGCTGGGCTTTAAACAGCCATAACTCCAGTTCCCAGCATGCTAATGAGTGCTCTTTGACGGCCAATAGGGACAGGCTGTAATTTGCTGATGCCCCGCCCCCCTCTGTATCCCTATTGGCTGGGTTTTAAACAGCCAATAGGAACACAGTGTGTGAAGTTCCCAGCATGCTACAGGCTCCAAACTTGGTGGGTGGTCCCACAGACTTCCAATTAATTAATCAAAAATTACAACTTCCGGCAGCAGTGTTATAGCAATGTTTAACACTTTAAAATGGCCATACTTTGGTGACCATTGCTCTTATCAGCGCAACAACATATAGGACTAGGTTTGAAGAAAATCTAGTGAATGAGATAACCTTTTAAACAGCGACTCTCTCACTAGGTCAGTGCCAGGCAGGGCCGGATACAGCAATTTTTAATTGGGGGGGCAATAGGAAATAGTGAGGATATAGTGAGAAAGCATTATTTTACACCTTGGCTATACAAAAATAGCAGATATACAAGCTCATAGCGCGGCACCGAGTGCCGCGCTACGAGCTTGTAGATCTACTATTTTTGAAATGTTTTGAAAATATATGCAAATCCTTGAATATATATTGTTTTAAAGCAAACAAATTCAAATCTTTGGGGGGCAGTCAGGGCATTTGGGGGGGCATTGCCCCCCCTTGCCTATGCCTAGATCCGGCCCTGGTGCCAGGGGGGTCAGTGCCAGGGGGGTGTCCCTGTCCCAGCAGAGAAGTTACCCGGCTGTACCAGCAAACCAAAGCCACGCAGACACACAGCTGGCCCAGGCAGGCAGGGTCTGGAATGGAATGAATGATGGAGGCAGGTCTCCACTCACACACACACACACACACACACACACACACACACACACACTGAGGGAGGGAGGTCACTCAGTAAATAAGGGCTCTGTTTACCTGCGTCCACCGTGTCGGACAGGTCGTGGCTGGCCGCCGTCCGGGGGAATTCTTTGAGTTTCCTGGCGCTCAGGTTGAGCTGGCCGCTGGCGGCCGCCTCCTCCAGAGCCCGCTCCAAGCCGCGGTTGGTGGGAGGCAGGTTATTGTTGTTGTTGCCCATTATTCCACCGCCGGCGGTACTTTGAAGCGAGGAGGGAGACGACGAAGAAGAACCGAGCTGGGACGTGCGTGACGAGGAGGACTCGGGTCCTAACGTCGCCATGTTCTCTCTCTCCTCTCCTCCTCACTGCTGCTTTAATAAAGCTTTTGCTTTCTGTTTATAAAAAAAATGTAACAGTAAACGCTCTCCGTGTGTCGGTGGTGTTATATCCAGCAGCGGTGCGTGAAGTAGCTACGACAGAGAGAGAGAGAGAGAGAGAGAGAGATACAGAGATAGAGGGGGAGAGAGAGAGAGCCGTTACAGCGCGGTGTGATTTCCTTCCAGACTGCCGTGTGTCTCCTCTCCACTGCGGCTGCGCTCTGTACTGTACGACACTGAGCCAAAGCAACTGCTGCTGAATTAGTCTCTGACGCCATCTGCTGGATGAAGTTCGGAACGGCAGTCTTTATGTGTGAAGTGGTGACTGTGACTTTGGCAATGTAAACGTATGTTTTCTCATGCCAATAAAGCCCTTTGAATTGAATTGAATTGAATTGACTGTCAGAGAGGTCACAGTACGTCTGGGGGAGGAGGGCACACACAGTGATGGAAAAAGTACTCAAACAATAGGCAAACAATATTTAAAATCCAGTGGTGGTGTGTGAGATGGCACACCTGGCCTGAGTTAAACTATAATTGGGACTCAGACCTGTTGTGAATCGAGAACACAGGAGCTCCGCATTACATTTCTTATCTTGATTGATTGATTTTGTCACTAAAAGTGACCTGGGGGCTCCCTGACCTAGCGGTCCAGGCGCATACCAGATAGGCTGGTTATCCAGCCTGGCAGCATGTCGCGGGTTTGACTCCCGATCCCGACGACTTTCAACGGTGAAAACCTTTTTCAAAAAGGCTTTACTTTTTTTAGCAAATAGATCCTTCTGAACAGATCTGTTTTTGATATTTTCCTGATAAAAATAAAAATGGACCACGGACATAGACAAGTCTTGCCACAGACTAATTTGTCCGTGTACGGACATGTTGATGACCCCTGGTCACCCCCCAACTTTCTCCCCATTTCCTGTCAGCCTACTTTCCTATCAATAAAAAACTACAGGTGACCTTTAGGGTCTTTTCTGTTGTTGCAACCCAGACTCTGGAACAATCTCCCATCACACATTAAAGTCCAGTCCCACCATTGAAATGTTTAAATCCAACCTAAAAACTCACCTCTTCTCTATTTCTCTTAGCTCAGTCTGAGGGCAACTAACTCATTGTCTGTTTTGACCACTGAATGACATTAATGTTTGTGTTTTGATTATTGTATTGCTTTCACCTATGATGTTATTTTGAATGGAAAGCGCTTTGGGTCAACTGCTGTTGTTTTTAATACATGCAAATAAAGGTGACTGGACTTGACTTCACAGGATAAATCAGTCATCTCCACAAACATTCAGGAGAGCAGATCCAAACATTTAATATTTAACTTGTGTACAGGAAGTGTTATGTCCACATAACAGTTGTAAGAATGCCATTGAATGTGTTGTGAATTAACGCAGCGACAGTGAAAGGGAGAGAAAGATAATTACTTTCCCTGTTACAATTGTTAGAGGTAAGGGGAGGAGAGGAGAGGAGATTGTTTGGGGAGAGGAGGGTAGGGGGGGAGAGGAGGAGACGATATGAGACAAGAGGAGATTGTCTGTAATGACATTTACACAGCTGAAACACTACAGTGTCTTCTTCTCCTCCATGTGGGGCCGTCTGGGTAGTGGTGACTTCATCACGTAGGAGGCAGGAGTGCAGCCCCTCTACAGCTCTTTTTTGACCCCTGAAAACCCAACGCAAAGAGAAACAAACACCTTTTAGTTCACTCTAACGTCGTGTCTCAGATGTCAGAATTTAAAATCCTTGTATTTCACATTGTTAAAATAGATACAGTACTCACAGAAGCCATCTCTCCGCTGTGGGCAAACCTGTGGATGGCGTAAGCACACAGGAGAACAGGAATCACTACAGACCTTCAAAACATCTATATTCACAGTACTTCACTGTGTTGCCAGTTTGTGTAACTTACAGGAGAACAGATGGAGGCTGTCGGGTCACACAGGCCGATTTGGAAGACCTGAACTACTTCTGCCGGGAACAGGTCTGCTCTCCACAGGATAGAGAAACGAGCTCGGCGGGAAGAGCCGTTCTCCAGCATTGTCACCTCAGGGAAGGCAGGACACCTGGAGAAAAGAAGGCCCAACCTCACTATTTCATCCTTCAGTCTTTCACTCTTACTTAACACTGTGTGATGGCATAAAGTCCACCTACCACACAGACATACTTTTCGGTCAAATTGACCTGCGATTTCATTGACCACTGTCTCTGAGACAAAATGATTTCGGTCAATGAAATCACAGGCTCCACACATTCTCTGTCAGCGACGGGCCAGACCTGAAAAGACTGCTGGACTGAACATGAAACCTTCCTTTGGGAACATAGATGTTTGGGAAGCACATACATATAGGGCACACAATTGACAGGTGCGTTGCGATTGGTGTGGGGTAATTAATCACACCACCTGCCAATTGTGCAGCCCATACATTTGTGCTTCCCAAAGGAAGTCTTGATATGTTCAGTCCTGCACTCATTCCGGGCCCCACGCCCGGAGAGAATGTTGTCCGTGTGAAGCTCAAGCTCAAGCTTGTGGAAAAGTAGAGATATTTTACTAAACTAAATTTCTGCCTGAACTTTCAAATGGAAAGGAAAATAATTTGACTTGAAATGTAGCGGAGTTAAAGTTATGTGCTAGCAACAAAAAAAAAAAAAAAAAAAAACTCTCGCCCCAAAACACGCTCGGCCCCATTTTTTCCGCGGACCGCTCGCCCCCAGCGGTGATTGTGTTTTGGGGCGAGCGTTTTGGTATATTCAAATGTACTTAGTTTACTGTCATCTCTTTCAATTATTGTGGACAGACTGGACACACACAACACAAGCCATCTGCTCTGCAGACATATAGACCTACTTGTCTCGAATGAAGTAGAAAAGTGCGTCCGTGGGGTCGTAGGAGCCGTAGAGGTGAGCTGCCCAGCAGTCGATCAGCACGAGCACGGACCCAGCTGGAATCACTTCCTCTGCATTCAATTGGAGTTGGACGTACAAGACAGAGCCATATGGGACCGCCATTGATGGGTCAATAGGTTCAGTGAAGCCAGGGTCTCGGAAGTAGGTCACCTTGGTACGTGGTGGATGTGTAATGTAGACTTCATTCCCAAAAATATACAAGATATATTTGGAAAATGAATTAGTAATATGATAATGATGATAATAATAATAATAATAATAATTATCATTATTATTATTATTATTATTATTATTATTATGGCACTTGACTACATTTTACCAAAATGTGTAATTACTGTATTTATTGAAATAGGCTACTGCATCACACAGCAACACAACAGACAGTGTGGTGTCTCCATTATGTTTCGATAGCGTGACTTGCCCACAGGGTGGAGCTGTGGGCCAGCCAATAACACAAGACACCATGTATAAGCTGTTGTTCACCAAATGCAATGTTTCTTTTCACATAATATGCTGTATTCTTTGTACAGTAAGGTAGTCATGCTGTTCAGAACTCTGTACTGAACAGATATGTGGTATCATGAAAAATATTAGAGAAAAGTAAGGTTGTCTAATATGAACTATGCCAGCATTTAAAGTTTGATGCAAGTCTTATGGTCACTGAATAAACAAACAGATGTTCATATGAGGACATGAGAGACAGTTTACCTGTGCTGCTGTTAGGATCAACAGTTGGTATGAACGCCATGAAGAGAACAGCTGAAACAAGTACCATGGGCTGCATCCTCACTAACCTGTTGAAAATGTAAAAGTATAAAAAATAAAGTGTTTAGTCTGACTGCAGCATTGTAACACAGAAACACACAGAACCCAACATCACAGGTTCATTGCAAATGTAACAGATTGCACTTTCAAGATGTTATAGCACACAAATGACCACTTCAAACTTTTAAGGCCAGAAAATACTCTTACCTGGCTTGCAATCTTCAAGTTGGGGTTCTTTCCTCTGCTTAAAACGTTAAGGCCAGATACTGCAGGATTTCCGCAATTTGTGAGATTTTATAAGACTGTGTTTCAGTGACGAATGGGAGGTGTGGTGAGAGTGTGAGAGCATGTGAGAGGGTTAACGTCATCTCCTACACCTTGCAAGCATGTAGTGTAGCCTTTTACCGGGCAGGGCTGGCACAGGAATTTCACCATCAAGGCCATATCGCCACCGTGGGCCGCGTTTGGCCTCATGCCCTTCAAAAACGGATCTGTACTGATGAACTTTGTCACAGGGACACATTAAGACTCAAGCAGGCCCCTCGTTCCAGGAGTCTTCAACGTTTTTCAGGCCAAGGACCCCTTTGCTGAGAGAGAGATGAAGCAGGGACCCCCCCCCCCCCCACTCACCACATATTGCATAACATTGTGTTGCAGATTAAGATTAAACTTTTTCATAGATTTCATAGATGGCTTCATAGACTTAATTTGACAGCACTATCATCAGTGTTGTGTAAATTCTCTAAATCCGTGTTGATTTAAGTCTGCGAGTGTGTACACATTGGTTCCATTTGTACACTCTTTGAGAGTTACAGACCTGGTACGTACGGGTCCATTTGGTTCCTAACCATCAATCAACCCCCTCAAGGATCCTTGGGGGGTCCCCGGACGAACAAGTGCCTTAAAAGAACAGCTAGAACATAGAAGAAGGTGAAAAGTGCAGTGTTGTGGTTTCACCCTGTGACTCTTTCTAGACAGATGGCATACACAAACTGCCCCCCCCCCCCTCATACCTGAATGTTGCAAATAGAAGACATTTAGTTTAGCAAAAGGAGACATACTCCCTAATTTCAAATAGAGATAACCATTGTTCATTGTCCGTGAACTGGTTCAAGGTCTCTCCCTGCTCAAACCATGACTCAGCAATTTTTTGCACACTGTATGTGAACTGCCAAACACAAGTACAGCACATCGAGGATAACTTTATGTAAATTGTGATTTACGTTGTTTGGATACGTAGTGTATATATATAGCTTACTCGTTATGTACTAAAAAGCCAATAGTGTCCATTGTAGCTTTCCTGATGAGGTCGTGCTGAAAGAAGACACGGTTTCAGATGTTAGTTTTCAGTGACATAATCTTTATTGAGCTTCAGAGATGCAGTGTTGTCTTTAGTCTAAAATCACACTTTTACCTGCGTCATCTGAACATGTCCGCTCTGTCAGATGGATATTTATCATGTTGTATTCAATTCCTTTCGTTTTTTTCCTCCTACATACAAAGGTCAGAAAAGGATTGTATCAATGACATGGACAATATCTGACTCTGGCGTCATCTCACACACTGGTCCAATACGTTCACCAGGGAGGGCCTGTATGTCAGAGCCTTGTTACAAGACCAGTGGTTCTCAAAGAGGGGTCCAGGGACCTTGAGGGGGTTCCAAATGGACCCTTGCAGGTCTGTAACTCTGAGAGTGTACAAATGGAACCAAATGGACCCGTAAGGGTCCATTTGGTTCCATTTGTACTCTCACAGAGTCCTTGAAATAAATAAAAAACAGTTTGAGAACGACTGGATAAGACAGATGAGACAGTGCTCTGTCTGACAAAGGACACGGCTATCTGCTCAATATATGACTCTCTCAAATAAAACGGTTCAGAAAACAAGATTTTAAAAGGTCCTCTCTCCAGATTTCCTTTAAAAAGCATTAATATAGATGTATAACACAACTCACTCTCTCTCTCTCTCTCTCTCTCTCTCTCTCTCTCTCTCTCTCTCTCTCTCCAATTAAATGACAGTTTCTTTACAAAACACCAGACCATACATTCTACGGGACTGTTGAAATGTGTAGCTGGATGGAGATCCGTTGTGATTGCTATGACTAGAGGCTAAACTCCTAAAATCCTCTCTTTCTCTTTGGAGACAAATAAGAGGACCCTAGAGAGAACAGGAAATTTACATAGTGCAGCTTTAACTGAGGTTCAAATGGAGAGACAATAGCTAGATCCTAACATTCAAATGAAATATGTGACCATGTGGACTTCACATAATGTACATTGAGGATGCACAATATGTGGGCTAAATTCCACTAGGTTTAACTCTGTTCATAAACAAACAGCTGACACTGACGCGAAGTCCACAAGATGGTCACACATTTCGTCAGGTCACCAATTTTACCGTAACACCTCCACGCTGGAGGACAGAGGCAGAAATGCGAGTGTTGGAATTTTGGCTATAACGTGACGAGCATTAAAAAGTGACCAACTTATACATATCCTTTTGATCAATAAACTCCATCCATTCTAACGGCATCATTTGGAGTCTCAGGGAATGGAAATTGCCACCCCCTCGTGTTTACATTTAACCTCAAATTCAATTATGTTCCCCCAACTATATATATTTCCCCCAACTCAAGGCTGAGTGCATCTCAATCCATGTGACACATGTTATAGATACCATATGCTTTTTCTTTTTACTAGCCACTTTCAACCTGGCATCCCAATTTTGGACAGAATAGGCAAATAATTATAATCAAACAGCCCCCCCCCCCCCCCCCCCCCAATAGTTCAATAGTGGATCAATACAACACAATGCGACACACTGTGATCTTGAGATAGAATAGGTGGCTTAGGTGGTAAATGATTGTTGCCATCCCCTATTTTATTTTTCTTCTGAAAAGACGCCTCTGCATTCTAACACTCTACCAGCACTGATAAGAATAACCTTTAATAAAAGTCAGCACTCAGCAGGTTAAAACGGTGAGCTCTGTAGAATTGTACGAACAACATGCGTGTCTAAACTGTATGTTCAGCGACATGGTGGCAGCAGTATCCAGGTCTGTTGTGACTATACAGTAAAGCAGTGGTTCTCAACCTTTTTTAGGCCAAGACCCCCCAAAAGAATCATATTTGAACTGGGACCCCCCCCCCCCCAACTTGGAACTGTAGGAGTTGAGGCATTACATTTAGTTTGACTCGGTTCCACAGATAGATAATGTGAAAATAGCAGATCTACAAGCCTACTGGGGAGCCTTGCGTTGCGAGGCGTTGTGAGCTTGTAGATCGGATTTTTTCACAAATTTTGCCTCTTTCTTATATTCTTCGTCAATTTGGCAAATGTTTGACCAGTTCTTATTAGTTTGTTGATTACTTTTGATGCTGTATAATCTTGGTCTACTTGGTCTACAAGCTTGCAGATCTGCAATTTTTTTTGAAAAAGTTACTCTCATCAAAGTATATTTTTTTGCATGTTTACTAAGTACAAATCTCTGAGTAAGAGGAGGGGCTTGTTCCCATGGTTACCACTGTTCCTCCATACCACTATAATGCAGATGGTGTGTAGATAGATTGTGACAGTATATTATGGTTCATATATTTAAAGGGATAGTTCACCACTTTCCGATCTCACAGTAGACTGTATGGCATTATTCACACTATACATTCTTAGAGCGGGTCTAGCCCTAATAGTCCCATGATGAGTTAGCCACTCCATCACCCTTTTAACCCTCCTAGAGTCTTAAGGCCACCCGAAGACCCTAGGGAGGTCAAATCTGTGGTTCCCTAACCTTTTATCCTTGGAGGCCCCCCTCACACACACACACACACACACACACACACACACACACACACACACACACACACACACACACACACACACACACACACACACACACACACACACACACACACACACAAACACACACACACACACACACACACACACACACACACACACACACACACACACACACACACACACACACGTGCACGCACGCACACACAAATACACAATATACTTCTTATTCGACGCACAACGGAAATAGCTGATCTACATCATGTTGTGAGCTTGTAGATCAGCTATTTTCTGTATTTTTTTTTCTTTTTTTTTTTAATGACAATTTCCCCCTCCCCAAACCTAAATGTATTAGTTAATGAGTCCATGTGGACATTAATGGCAGGCCAGGCCTGGCTTCTAGAATGAGTCCATGTTTAGCCCAGGCAGGCCAGGCCTGGCTTCTAGAATGAGTCCATGTTTATCCCAGGCAGGCCAGGCCTGGCTTCTAGAATGAGTCCATGTTTAGCCCAGGCAAGCTTAAGTAAAAGTATCAATACTGCAATGTAGAAATGCTCCATTACAAGTAAAAGTTCGGAATTAAATGTTTTACTTGAGTAAAAGTATTGGCATAAGAATGCACTTAAAGTACCAAAAGTAAAAGTACTCATTATGCAGAATGTCCCATTTCACAAGTTTTCACAAAGAAATCTTTTGAAATAGCAGATCTACAAGCTCACAATGCGTCACATCGAGACACATTGTGAGCTACATCTTCTATTTTCAAATGGCCAAACTATATATAGGGCTGAAGTGGTTAGTGTATGTTTTGTAATAATAATCAAAATCTTCAAAGTAACTAGTAACTCAAGGTTTCAAATAATTGTAGTGGAGTAAAAGTACAATATTTGGGTGTCGACACAGGTGGAGCAGGGATTAACACGGTTCATTGGTGGAAGATCTACTCAGACCACTGGTGGATGTAGAAGATATAATCTGTTAGAAGTAAAAAAAATAATGTATTCAACATTTTACTAGTGTAAAAGTACACACATATTGAACTTTGACTTGTAAGCTACTGTACAACACTGAACCACAGCCCCCAAAGCAATGCTTATAAATGAGTCTCTGTCGCCATCTGCTGGATAAAGCAGTGTTTCTCAACCTTTTTTTAATTTCAAGGACCCAGTGTGATTTGCATTAGACCACACAGACCTCCATTTGATACAATTTATTCATCTCTGGGACCCCAATGCCCTATAAAAATCCTCAGTATTGTACAAATGGAACAAATGGACGGGTCCATTCCCCATTTGTCCAACTCCTCCCGTACGGCTCAGGGCCAAACCAATGCTGCTAAATGAGTTTCTGCCCCCATCTGCTGGATAGAGTCTGGAATAGCAGTCAAACAAATATGCTCAATCAATTCATGAAGAGACTTTAACTAAAGTACAAATTTGACGGAGCAACTGTCACTTATAGTTATTTGACCAGAAGTACTAGGGTTGAGTACTTTGTCCATCACTGATGAGATGACACGTCCAACCCAGATTTGTCTCAGAAGGGGTTAAATCCGTTCTCCTGCTATGCCACAAAAAAATGTGGAACGCCCTACCAACAGTCGTGAAGGAGTGTAAATCCTTACTCACCTTCAAAACCGCTCTTACAGATGACTGCAATTCAAAACTGGCCCCTGTAAAAGTCAAAGCCTATCCAATCAATCAATTCAATCAATCAATTAAACAGATTAAGATGATGATAACAAACGCTCAAATTCCTTGGGCCACTTATTCAAACTTTTAATAATGTACTGTATCTGCATTTTCTTCCAGTATGGTGTTGTTAACATATCATATACATCAACTACCAAAAATCAAAATGGATGAAAAATAGCTATCCCTATCCACACAGTGATAGCATTTTATTTCATTATTATTGTGTTTTTGCATTTTTGCATATTTGTATTGTTTTCAACCCTTATGGTGAACTCTATTACATTACACTGTATGCGGACAAAATTGACCCTAAATCCGAGTAATTGGTGTCATTGAGTACTTTTTTGTTATTGATAAATTGAACATAAATTTTCCCCCGAATAGACAGGGCCGGCCCTGCACGTGCTTGTACTTTTGACCTACAAGTAGTACTCCCCCTGATGTAATGAAAATACATTTAAGGTCTGTTCACACTTAGACTAGTAGAATGATTAATAGAGCACGCCTGCTTGCTCAGAGGAGAAATGTTGACCTTCATTCAGTACTACTTGTCAACCAGTAGTGGTGAGACCAGACCACAGTATTTACAATACATAGCAAGGAGACCTAATACCACCATCCCAATTGTGTAAGTTATATTTAGTTTACTTTCTTTAATAACATTTGAGTCAGACAATTCTTGGATTGAATTTAGAATATATTTTTATTAAGCATAATTGAGCATAAATATATGAAGCATAGTTTGACAGCAGAGAGGCAGCAACAGCAGCACAGCCAGGAGAGAAGCCAGAATGAACAGGTAGCCGCCCTGATCAGGAGAAGAGTGCATGTGACTGGTCACCTGATCAGGTTGGCGTGCTGCCCCACACAAACTGCGCATCATAGCCTACTCTATAGAGATTGTAATTTGTACATTGAATACTAGTACTCCAATACTAGTAATCCAGTGCTTTAACTCAAGTACAAATTTGACTGAGCAACTGTCACTTGTAGTTATTTGACCAGGGGTACTAGGGTTGAGTAGCCTACTTTGTCCACCCCTGATGACAGATAGAACAGATTAAGATGATAAGAACCAAAACGCTCAAATTCCTTGGGCCATATAATACTATATTATAGATATAGTACTATATCTGTATTTTCTTTCAGTATGGTGTTGTTAGCATATCATATACATCTTCTGTGTGTGTGTGTGTGTGTGTGTGTGTGTGTGTGTGTGTGTGTGTGTGTGTGTGTGTGTGTGTGTGTGTGTGTGTGTGTGTGTGTGTGTGTGTGTGTGTGTGTGTGTGTGTGTGTGTGTGTGTGTACAACTGTGTCTGCCTCCATGCATGTTCATGTCCTGTGAGCTATCATGTGAGTGTAAGCGAAACAAGACCCAGCAGCAGGTACAGTATGCTGGCAGAATTTGTTGTTGAAGTTTACACAGCAGTTTGCAGCATTGACATATTCGGCCACTTAGTCCATGAGCCAGAGCCCCAAAATTGAGCAAAAATTATCGAAAGAGTGGGCAAAACCAAACCTATATTAAATTGTTCATAGGGTCAATACGAGTAAATAAATATATGATAACCTTTCCACAGGAGCAGCTTTTTCATGGTTATCACACATTTTGTTATTTTCCCCATACGTACATGACAGGTGAAAAAATGACAAAATTTAAAAAATAGTTATCATAATGAAACTTCCTGAGTTGATTACTTACATGAAGACAATGATTTATCGTATTACAAGTTTTCTGAAATTGTATATTTAAATATGCAAATTAGGCATAGGAAAATATGCCCAAATTTGCATAACTTTCCAGAATCAACATTGGACAAAGCCAGAGTCAACATACTTATTTCATTTTGTTAAGATGTTGGATTCAAAGGTTTTTAACGAGGGAATATTCAATATCTGCTCAATTTTGGGGCTCTGGCTCATGGACTAAATGCCTAATTTGCATATTTAAATATACAATTTCAGAAAACTTGTAATACGATAAATCATTGTCTTCATGTAAGTAATCAACTCAGGAAGTTTCATTATGATAACTCTTTTTTAAATTTTGTCATTTTTTCACCTGTCATGTACGTATGGGGAAAATAACAAAATGTGTGATAACCATGAAAAAGCTGCTCCTGTGGAGAGGTTATCATATATTTATTTACTCGTATTGACCCTATGAACAATTTAATATAGGTTTGGTTTTGCCCACTCTTTCGATAATTTTTGCTCAATTTTGGGGCTCTGGCTCATGGACTAACTGTAGTGTAGTGGTTAGACTACAGGGCTTGCAACCAGCAGATTCCTAGCTCAAAACCAACAAGCACATTTTCCAAGTTTGTACGTGCATTACCACAAGCAGAACCTTTTTTTTTTTTTTACATTTTCCCACGTTTTAACTGGCTCTTGTAACCTAGTCTTTCACTGAAAAACGCATAATAGAACTGATTAAGTGTTAATCACAGTGGAGCAGAGGTTAAGATACAAGCCTTAAACACAGAGGGTTCTGAGTTCAAAACCAGCAAGGAATTCTTTCCAACTTTTACGTGGCTCTTTTACCTTTATCTAATCTTTTAATGAAGAACATGCAAGTGAACAGAGTAGGTATGACTTACAGCGGTGCAGTGGTACAGGGCTAACAACCAAAAGGTTGCCAGTTCAAATCCAACAAAGACTTTTTTCAAACTTTTACCTGACTCCTGCACCTTTATCTTAACTTTGAGTAAAGTTTACGCAAGAGAACAAACCAAGTGAGAGCTCTGATGGTGCAGTGGTGAAGATACAGGGCTTGCAACCAGAAGCCTGTTGGTTCAAATCCAACTTTTACCTGACTCTTGCACCGTTATCTAATCTTTCAGTGACCGAGGTTCTTACATGATCTGTTCTCTTGTGCGGGCAAGAGAACAGACCATGTAAGAACCACGGTGGAGCAGTGGTGAAGATACAGGACCATCAAACAGAAGGTTCTTAGTTCGAATTTGGTGTCATTTACCAGATTATTGAATATAAACATCTCTGTTTTCACCTGTTTCTCTCGCTTACTTCCTGCTTTCTTTAGTCCCACCCCCTGTCAGAACCTGCTATGTTGACTAGAGTTGATTGACACCTGGATAACCAATGACATTGCTTCCATGAGCTTGGTATAAATGTAACATATCTGACCAAGTAGCTGGATGTCTGCTGCCCCCTAGTGGACCTGGTGCTTTAGACAACTGGTTAGTGCAGCTGCCAGTGAAATGACAAACCTGGTTTCAAATCTCCTTCTGGACACTTTGTCTTTGACGTTTGGTGCTTTCAAGGTTAAGAGATCAAGTATCACTCTTACTACATTTTAACTACATAAATATGAATACAATAACATATAATAATTTGTCGAATCACAAGCAGCTTGTCGACAACATCATTTAAATGTAATTTTCTCTTATGGGGGTTCCTGGCACAAATATTTTCAGATGGGGGTTCGTGGCCAAATACATATAATAACAATAATAATAATAATAATAATATAGTCCACACTCCTTTGCAGTATTTGTCACTGCATATTTGCATATACAGTGAAATGAGGTATCTGCATTTAACCATCCTCAGTAACAGAGCAGTGGGCGCTATGGGGGCAGTTAGGGGTTATGTGCATTGTCTTGGCCTGGCCTGGCATCGAACCTGGCCTCTAAACACTCAGCTATGGCTGAGTACCCCAAAATGATTAATTTGGGGGTCCTTGACATGAAACAGTATGAGAACCACTGGCCTAATGCTTCCTCAGAGGGTGGCTCATATCTTAATCCTCATTTCCTCACGGTCACATGATGTGTGTGACCTTGTCGGTGACCCCAGTGACCTTTTGTTTTATGTGGTGTTCAATAAGAGTCTTTGGTTCCTTTGATGGGTTTTATTGATACTCCGGAACACAGGGTTCATTCATTTTGATCTGGCTGGTGTTGGCTACAACCATAACAATACTACTGGTCTTGCTACGCATGCGCACATACGGCCCTGTACCAAGTACGGTGGCTGACAGGTAACATAATGCGTATGAACAATGCATATAGTTCTACAACCTTGACCTTGGGCTGACCGTCACAGCAAAGTCGCGCTATGAGCTTGTAGATCTGCTATTTTTTTTTTATCGTGGAAAATGTGTGCAAATCTTTGAATATATGTATTTTTAAAGCGAAATTTTTTTAACTCAAATCTTTGTTTCTGGGGGATTCTACAAAATGTCTTCTAAATCCTAACAGTTTTTTGAAAAATAAAATGTTGCTATAATATCAGTGGTTCTCAAACCTTTTCATGTCAAAGACCTCCCAAAATGATATGTATTTGTCCACGGACTCCCATCTGAAAATATTTAGTTCCAGGGACCCCCAGAAGCAAAGATTTGTGTTTAAAAAGGTATATATATTTAAAGATTTGCAAAAAAATAATAGCATGTCAAGGACCTCCCAAAATGATATGTATTTTGTCCACGGACCCCCATCTGAAAATGTTTAGTTCCAGGGACCCCCAGAAGCAAAGATTTGAGCTAAAATATATGTATATATTCAAAGATTTGCACACACAAAATAGCAGATCTACAAGCTCATAGCGTGGCACTCGGTGCTGTGCAATGAGCTTGTAGATCTGCTATTTTTGAATAGCTCAAAGCCATCTCAAAATGACACGGATACGTTCCTGGTCTTAATGGCTTAACGCAGCGGTTCCCAAAGCTTTCAGCTCCACACCCAAAAGAGAAATGTGTTGTCTACCTGGAACCCAAACTAGTGAAAATAGTAGATATACAAGCTCACAGTGTGTAATGTGTGTAAATAAAGTATATCTGCAGTGTAAACATCATGGTCATTAGAAGCAAACAGATAAAGATGTGAACAGTCAGAAAGGAGGAGAGGAGGAGAATCGTAGATGTAAAAGGACTTTATTGTAGCAAAAGTTCAAACATCAAACATGTTTCAACTGACTGGTTTTCATCAGACCTTTTATGACAGAGTTTAAAAGAGGCAGATGTCTCTTGTATTTTTGAAGCGTTCTCTTTTGTATGTTAGCCTTCAGTAAGTGCTGAGATCAGGCCTTTAAATGTCCATTGCCATTGACAATGCATTGGGCGCTTAAAGATCTCAAGCATGCATGTCCACAGTAAGGTGGAATGTTTTGAATTGTGAATCAAGTTTATAGGTTAAAGTATGAAGGAACAGCGAGGTGCCAACGTTTTCAGATGTACATTTTAAAAGTTAAATATCTCAAAAACTACAAAACATTTCAAAGTAAAAAAGTTCAAGCATTTGTGTCCACAGTAAGATGAATTATAAAAAGTGTGAATGGAGTGTCTAGGTGAAAGTGTTTTTTGAGGTGCCAAAACTTTTAAAGGAGTATATTTCTAAAACTATGAAACATTTCAAAGATTATTTTTCAGGCAGACATGTTCACAGTAAGATGAACATTTTAATGTTTGAATGGGGTTTCTAGGTGTAAGTATGTAGGACCAGTAGCCTGCCAAAGTTTGTACTTTTTCTAATCTAATATTATTTCCCCCCCACTTTGAAATTGCACTATGAATAAAGTTTGGGGTCGGCAAAAAAGGTTCCCCCATAAAATGGGATTGTGGTATAAAATGTTGAGAACCTCAGACTATACCGTAAATGTAGGCCTACAGATGTATGTCTAACTAACTTAAAATGTGTAGGGCCTACTACCACATAGCCTACTCAGTAGACTTAAGGGCATGGTAGTACCTGTTGCAATGTTTTCTTCCATGCCAAAAGATTTATACGTGTAAAAAGAAAAATAAGTGGGCGTGGCAACATTTTCCATTCTCCTGCAAATTTTATTCATTTATCACATGTCAAAAATGTTCTATTATTTTCATGTGCGTGTTTATGTGTGCATTCGCTGCATCACGTGTAATTGTTATGCATAGTCATTGTGTGTTGTGTGATTACGCATGCTGCAACAGTCAGAGGCAGAGCATGCCATTGGACCATTATAAGTTCATGGGGAAACTACATGACGCGTCATGCTACACAGTTGTCAAAACATGCGTGAGTAATGCTTTCAGTCAATAGCTGCACATTAATTTGCGTGCGTGCGTGTTTGTTCAACTTACTCTATCTGACACAAAGACACTGAGGAGTCAGGCCACAACCAGAACCCAGGGTAGAGAGGCTCAGTGAATGTGGAATGGAAGGTGTGCAGGTGTGTCAGTGTATCAGAGGACACTCTGTAGAAGGACAGAGTCCGAGCAGGACAGTCCAAATACACTGCTACTCTATTGGAGTCAGAGTGACGAACAGGGAGGATAGTTCTCTGCTTATTGTGGATAACAGAGTATCTGCTACCATCGAAACCACCACAATCCAGACTCCAGGACTTGTCATGGAATCCAAGCCTACAGTCATCACCCTCACCTCCCCTGTTAATTCCCCTGTATGCCATTGCTATAGAAACCCACCCACTCCACTCTACCTCCCAATAACAGCATCCAGTCAGACCCTCCCTACACAAAACCTGAGGACGCCCCACAAATCTGTCTGGATGATCAGGATACGACTGAAGCTCGCTCGTCCGTGTCACCTTTCTGTTGTTTTCAGACAGAGAGAGAGATGTGTGTGTTGTGTTTGGGTCCAGTGTGAGAGGACAGACATCTGATGGAGAGAACAAGAAACTATATTTCACTGTATCACAAAGTACTGAGTACATGACATTTTAACTTTTGTCATATATTAATGCCATTATGTCCATTATGTTAATATTAATTAAGTGCTGGGTGCACAGTGCTTAATAGCCACCCCTCATATCACTGTAGTGCAGCACTGAATGTCTCAGTTCAACACCTGCCTGTGCTATCTATTTATACATGCAGGCATAGTGTCACACGTTACTCAAAAGTGCAGCAACTTTTAAGTCACTCTTGTCAAACTTTGGACCTGCAGCTATATGTGACTAAATAAAATGTTAACTAGGCAGGCATGAATGCACTTGAGGTACAGTGCACATGAATTCTGATACGTTCCACCACACGCACGCATACAAACAGCATTGTTGATACTCACATGTTTTAAGGGCTTGAGGTTGAACTGAGTGTTCTTCATGATCCAAACTGTAGTAAGGAAGCACACATGTATCCTATGTCAAAATTGTCTAGTGGGTCAACCGACCGACGGTGGGCGGACGGTGGGTGGGTGGGTGGGTGGACGTCACGTCACAAACGTAACATGCAGACCTGCGAGGCACACTGTTGCTCCAATCCGCACCAAACTTCTCACCAACACTGGTCAGGGGTCTGCCATTAGAATAGCCACACCAGGACCACAGGGCACCATTGCTCCCCCCCCCCCCCCTTTGTTCCTATTGACTGGGCTTCAAACAGCCATAACTCCAGTTCCCAGCATGCTAAACGCCCCAAACTTGGTAGGTGCTCTTAGACGGGCCAATAGGGACAGGCTGGTTCGATCCCCGACCGGGTCATACCAAAGACTCCAAAAATGGAGTCCAGTGCCTCCCTGCTTGGCACTCAGCATCAGGGGTTGGATTAGGGGTAGGTCCCTGCGACATACTAGCGTCATGTCCAAGGGGTATACTTGTACATTAAGCTGCCTCACACTAAGGAAACAGGAGATGCCAAGTTTGGTGCAGATCAGAGCAATGGTTGCGCCTTGCAGGTCCACAAGTTACGTTTGTGACAAAAAATAAATAAATAGTATCTTTAAATATAAATTCCTTGAGTCCAAACCTGTATAAAAGAGATTTCTACTATAAATAAATAAATAGTCACATAAATGAATACATTTCAATATTTAATTGTATATGTAGCGCATTTATTTATTTATTTCAGCATTTCTTGCTTTATAAATTCATTTATTTATTTATGTATTTATTTTTAGATATGGCAGCTTCGGTATTCCATACTTTCCTGCCTTTTTTACACCAGGAAGTGAGACCCAAATAAGTACTAATTTGAAATGTTATGGGTGAAATACTTAACAGTATTCAGAAATGCTATCATCTGTTTCACCACTTACTGGTTTGAATCCCTGCTACAACTATATCTCCCACATACCGCGGAACATTTCAGCATGAAATAAGTTCATACTCACTTGAGAGTCTTTAGGCCAGCTGACAGCAGCAGTCCCGAGTTTCCTAGGCGATTGAAGCTGAGGTCCACCTCTCTTAGAGGTGGACCTCTCTTAGAGTGCAGAGCTGAGCCCAGAAAAGTGCAGCCTTCCTCTGATATCAGACAGTGAGACAACCTGCAGATGAACAAACACTTCAACAAACTGCTGCTGATGCTCAAGTATCTGATATCCACAAAAAGAGAAGACACATTCACCTTAGAATCTTTAGCCGACAATGTGGACTCCCCACTCCAACCGAGAGAAACTTGACTCCTTCATTCTGCAGCTCATTGCAACTCAAATCCAGTTCTCTCAGCCTGGAGTACTTGGAACTGAGAACTGATGATAATACCTGACAGCATTTCTCTGTGAGGTTGGTTTGTCTCAACCTGAAAATAATAAAACACACACACACACACACACACACACACACACACACACACACACACACACACACACACACACACACACACACACACACACACACACACACACACACACACACACAGCTGGATAAAGCCAATAACATACATATCTCTGCTGTCGGGCAGAAACCAGCTAACTCCAAAATATTCCTTTTTCTGAAAATGACAAAACAAAACAAAAAGTGGACCTCCAAGCTCACGATGAGGTTGGAGGGAAAAAGTGTGTGGAGCCTGGAGTCAGCAAAACCAGTTAACTCCACTACCCTTTGGTGGAGTTAGCTGGTTTAGCAGAAAGTTTGAGGATCCAATGGAGTTAGCTGGTTTTGTCAGAAGCACTTTTTAATACTTTTCATTGGTTCAACATTTTTTTAACCAACACACAGACGTAAAGGGTGTTTCAACACATTGACTACCAAAACCTTGTTTTTCATCTCCATGCCAGCGTTTTTTTTTACCATATATTGACGATCCACGGAGACCCACAGGAAACCGCGGTGTGTACACAGATGTACACAAATGTACACAAAAGGTGTCTGTGGGGTGGGGGAGGGTCTCCTCTATCCACCGGAATAAAAAATGTGTAACCGCGTTCAGCCATTGTGTTGCTACCGGCCGTTGAATAAGGCTTGTTTTCACCCCCCCAAAAAAAGAAATCCGAGTGTTTTCCTATAACTGATAACATGGGAGTGGACGGATGAGTAATTTTTTGGGATAACGTCACATCCATCTATGCCTGCTCTCAAGAGTCAAGGGATCATTCCTAAGTTGTGCTAGAGCTCCCCTTTTAAAACGTCCTTTGGCAGACAATGTGGTAATAGTACTGATTTATGGAAGAAAAAAATAAAGAGCTGAAAAATGTAGTTAGCTGGCTTCTGCCAGACAGCTGTATATTATACAGAAATTAAAGTTGAAGTTAAACACAGACATAAGAAAAACATTGCATTTGCAACATAATGTGTGAACTGATCTAACCTGAGGGTTTTCAGTCTGCTTTGTGGACTCTCCAGTCCTCCAGAGAGCACCTTCATGCCTGAATTGTGTATGTTATTGTAACTCAGGTCCAGTTCTCTCAGAGTAGATGAGATGGACCTGAGCACTGAGGCCAGATCTTCACAGCAGTTCTCTGTGAGTCCACAGTGACACAACCTGTATTGTTATCAACACATATTAATACAATGTCTTATTTACTGGATGATAAAATATTTTGTTTTCTCCAAGATGTCACAGGACAATATATAGACTACTAGATCCCCTTTCTCTTAGTTACTCATGACAATATGAATGTATCTACCTGTGTTGATTATTATTTATGTAATGTTAAATCGTAGCATTCTTACGTAGAGGTCATTCTTATTGTCTGGCGTATTGATGAGAAAGAAAGAAAAAAAAACATGACTACTGACCTCAGGATCTCCAGTCTACAATGTGAACTCTTCAGTCCAACCGAGAGCAGGTTTACTCCTAAATCCTGCAGGCTGATGTAAAACAGGTCCAATTCTCTCAGATGGGAGGGATTAGAGCTGAGCGCTGAGACCAGAACCTCATGGTGTGTCTCATTGAGGCCACATTGAACAAGTCTATAATTACAGGGAATATTTGTGAATATAACAAAATAGCTATACAGCATTGGGCTACCTAAAAACTGCACTATTATTATTGATATATCGTTGTGCTACCGTTCGCGATAAATAATCTATACTCTGTCGGCAAATGGCGATATTTTATTACAACGTGCTTAAGGGTTGGACGATACGTGTAGCTCACGATACGATATTTGGCCCTCAACAACGATAATATCACAATACACGATATCTGCCATACGCGATGTGTCAAGACTTTTCATCAACAATATATCATGATATTTGTAACTGAAAATATGTGCATGCATAGTGCCTCCTCCTAACTGTAAGACACTGATTGCAACCTGTACATAAGAAAGGATAATAATCCCTCTCTAAAATTTCTTGTGCAAGTTGAATTTTCAGGGGAAAAAATGCTTTCTGTACAGTAAGTAGCGGTTTGTTTTATGTCAACCTGGCAGGGCTTAGCAAGGTGACGCTCTATGATAACCACTGGGACAGCTGGCCAATGAGAGAAGAGATGGAATGGTAATGGCTGGAAAACAGCCGATCTACAAGCTCACAACGTATCACGATGCGACACGCTGTGAGTCATTTACCTAAGGACCCTCTGGGTAGCCCTCAAGGATTCCACTTTGAGAACCACTGGGACAAATGAACCCCCATTAGGAACATCCACTGTCAGAGTCACCAATCATTTATATGAGCTGGGGCCCCCTGGGAAGACCTCAAGGACCCATAGGGGTCCCTGGACCGTACTTTTCTGTTCCCTCCCATTGAAAGTCAAAGGGTTTTTTGGCGTTGTTTCTTGCGTATAACGTCGCTGTGGTAACGCGCAACGGCAAGAAATGTAATCACACACTTGTCCTGGTAGAGCCGCACATTTGATTTATATAATGCGGGGATTGTGTCAACCGTGCGGGCACCATTACGAAACAAATTTTGCGGGAAGAATAA
Organism: Gymnoscopelus braueri; assembly: GCF_963280865.1. Lineage (NCBI taxonomy): Eukaryota > Metazoa > Chordata > Actinopteri > Myctophiformes > Myctophidae > Gymnoscopelus > Gymnoscopelus braueri. The sequence continues at coordinate 9,865,885 of NC_137618.1, read as the reverse complement.
TGGCGGATTACAATAAGTGTATTGCCATTGGCATGGCAGGCACACTTAATAATAAAGTGTTCTCTGGTTTACATACTTGCATACATCTTAACCACTGAAATGAGCCCAGGATTTCATTTCATTGTATTCTTAAAGGGATTGTTGGCAACATTAAGCCTAAATTTGAAAAATACCTCTATATATATATTTTGCATTTTTTCCCCTCTATCAGCCACTATATAATGATGCTGGGGTGTTTTCCTGCATTGAAAAACACTCCTCTTTCTGAAATCCGTATTTTCCCTACTATTTAGGTTACACATCCGGGTATCCGGTCCGTAAATTAACGCACGCATGTGCGCATCCGTGCGCGTCCGTGTCCGTGTGAACTTTTTACTTTCGGTTTTAAAATGCTCTCAAACTTCGTTTTTGAGGCACATAATTTACTTTTCAGATAGCGTTTGGATAGAATTTAGTTGTTTAACTTCATATAGTCAATTTGTCATGAAAGAGCCTATTTAAAAATAAAAATTCAGAGAACCGGCAGGGGCGGGCAGTTCCGCGAATTGTATCCGAATAAAGTAACCTATATTCGGCATGGCCCGTTTAGAAGTCAACTTAACTCTATGGAAGTCCTCCGTGCGTCACCCCCTGGTGGTCGGGGAAACGAACTGCTGGATTTTTTTTCTTTGTTTATCTCTGAATCGCCTACAATCCCTTTAACAAAGCAATAAGAACTAAAATGGGACTAAGTTTACATACTGTAGAACACATTGGTGATACTTGCTAAGCACTGCCAGGTTTACATAAAACAAGTTGCTACTCACTGTTAAAAGAGCATTGTTTTCCCCCTGTAAATTTAATTTGCACAAGATATTATAGAAAAGGGATTATTTTGTATCCTTCGTTGTGGACAGGTTGCAGTCAGCATTTTACTGTTAGGAGGAGGCACTATGGATGCACCTTTTTGCACATTGTACTAGGCCAGTTCGTCATGCACACAAATCTAATACGATTTTGGGATAAACACATAATTCCAGATTTGTACCTTTTATGGGTATTCTTTTTTTTGGTCTTTTTCAATATATATAGATATCGTGATATATCGTTGATTAAATTTCTTGCAATTTATAGAGTATCGCAGATATCGCGCATCGTGATATCGTTATCGTGAGATGTCGTTATCGTTATACATATACATATTTAACAAATAAGGCCAACTAGTCAACATTAGTTTAAAATGACAGGAGCTTTAGTTTTCTCCATGTTAATATTCCATGACTACTAACCGAGCTTTTCTGCAGTTCCTCACAACTGGGATCAGTCTGGCTCTCCCCCAAGCAGATGTGTTGTATTTGTCAAGGTCAAACTCCTCCAGAACGTCCTCTGATATCAGCAGCATGTAGGCCAGAGCGGAACACTGGGTCTCAGAGAGTTCCTTTTCTGATCTGTTTTCTGACTTCAGGTACTGTTGGATCTCCTGATATACTGAGTCGTCCTTCATCTCCATCAAACAGTGGAAGACATTGATACATCGGTCAGGAGCGGGAGCAACAACATACATGTTCATCTCCCTCAGGTTGTTGATTGCTCTCTGGATGCTGTCTGGACTGTTTACTGTCTGACTCAGCAGGCCTCCTAACAGACTCTGGTTGGACTCCAGTGAGAGACCATGAAGGAAGCGGACAAAGAGGTCCAGGTGGCCATTTTTACTCTTCAGGGCTTTAAGCATGGCTTTGTTCAGAAAATCATCCAGGGACATCATCTGAACCTGACTAGCAGAATCTTCCAGGAATGACTTCAGTACCTCCATGTTCCTCTCAGTGAAACAGTGTAAGAGATAAACTGCAGCCAGAAACTCCTGAATGCTCAGATGAACAAAGCAGTAGACTGATTTCTGGAATAGCACACTCTCTCTTTTGAAGATCTCTGTGCACACTCCTGAGTACAGTGCAACCTCTTTGACATCAAGACCACACTCTTCCAGGTCTTCTTGGTAGAACATAAGGCTACCTTTCTCAAGATGTTCAAACGCCAGCCTACCCAGCTTAAGAACCTCCCTCTCAGTCTCCATGAGCTTCTGTTGATTCACCTCATGTGTCTCATACTTCTGCTCCTTTATCTTTATCTGAACCAACAGGAAGAGCCTGTACATCTCAGTCAGGGTCTTGGGCAGCTGTCCTGTCTCGTCTGTCCTCAACATGTCCTGCAGAACGGTAGCAGTGATCCGACAGAAGACAGGGATGTGACACATGATGTGGAGGCTCCTCGATGTCTTCATGTGTTCGATGATTCTGCTGGCCAGCATTTCATCACTGAATCTCTTCCTAAAGTACTCCTCCTTCTGGGGGTCTGTGAACCCTCGTACCTCTGTCACCATGTCAACACAGGCAAGAGGGATCTGATTGGCTGCTGCAGGTCTGGTAGTTATCCAGAGAAGAGCAGAGGGGAGCAGATTCCCCTTGATGAGGTTTGTCAACAGTACGTCCACTGATGATGTCACCGTGACATCAGAAACAATGTCATTGTTGTGGAAATGCAGTGGAAGCCTACTTTCATCAAGACCATCAAAGATAAACCCAACTTTCCAGACAGCGAGTTGCTCTGCTGTGACCTTCTTTAATGTTGGGTGGAAAACATGGATCAGTGTGAGAAGACTGTACTGCTCATCTCTGGTCAGATTTAGCTCCCGGAATGAAAAGGGAACCAGGAGAATTACATCTTGATTTTTCAAACCCTTTGCCCAGTCTAGAGTGAACTTACGCACCGAGAATGTTTTTCCAATGCCAGCGATGCCCTTGGTCAGAACTCTTCTGACGGGTGTCTCTCTGCCAGGGAGGGGTTTAAAGATGTCAGAACAGTTGATTGGTGTGTCAGGGAGGGTCTTCATCTTTGAAACTGTCTCAAGCTGCCACACCTCATGCTGGTTATTAACCCCTTCACTCTCTCCCACTGTGATGTAGAGCTCAGTGTAGATGCTGGTGAGGGAGGTTCCAGTATCTTCTGTGATGTTGTCAAGACTGTTCACGCTGATCTTATAATCCTTCAAATCCTCCTGCAGACTGACATCTGCTATGATAATATAATTAATATATTTTAAACATTTAGGTTCATGCATAACTCTATATCTTTCCAGCTGTGTGTGCACATGTTTTAATTAAATGCCCTCCAGTGAGTTGATCAATGTTTAATTTGGCCATTGATATTGATAACACATTGTGGACATTGTCTGACAATGTCTTCTGCCATTTAAGCATTTGCGTTTTTAACGTGAAATGTAAAAATTGAGTCAAGTCTTACTTGGTCTGATTTGACTGGGTATCTTCAGTCCAGGTGTGGTCTCTCCACACTTAGGACAGCCATAGTGTCCTGTTGGCGCAGACTGGTCCCAGTATGAGGTGATGCACTGTCTGCAGAACCCGTGTCCACAGCTGGTAGAGACCGGATCTGTCAGAACCTCCTTACACACTGAACACATGGACGCCTGCTCAGTCACAACCCAACTACTCCTCTTCCTCTCTCTGTGGAGATGAATATAATTTATTACGACTACATAATAGACTTAAATAATAGGATTAAATGATAAAGCCATTATATAATCTGTGATGGCATGCCCGTTAACATCATTTTATATCATGTTCAAAGATATTCTTCCAGTTATGTCAGATCATGCCCCAAAAAGCCCTTCGTATGTTTTCTTGTAAACACACGTTTACACCTGTAGGCTACTACAACTTCACTGGAGATGCTGATCCAGGTATGCCATAAATCAAGGGTTCCCAAACGTTTCCAGCCACGACCCCTCCCCCCCCCATTAGATTTAGGGCGGATTCATTATGAACCCGGGTGTGCACCCCAGTCCACTTGGCAGATGTTGTGATAGTGTGAACGGTGTGTAATGTTCCCTGGAACGGATCACCGTACCATACCCGGGACCGCCTGGGGAGGTAATCTCGGGTCCAATTCATGCATACTCGAGTACGGAACGCTGCAATGTGAACCCATCGGTACCAACAGAAGGAAGTGGACTTCTAATCATATATCAGTTATATATTTTTATAATGACACATTATTTTACCTGGGTTTTATCTTCTCATAGTTCTACTTGAATGTTGACAAGAAATAATAATCCCGTTTGAGTAGCGTGAGCTGTGAAAAAACATAAACAAAAAACACATGTGTAGCGAACGCTGCCGCTAGGATGAATCTACCAAGGATTAGTCCTTGACGTCACTGCTAAGATACCAAGGATGCGTCAGTGACGTCACTGTCATATGATAATTACAGATGAGATGACGTTACATTTTGAGGTTTCAAAGACCAGCGCACACACTGCTTTGGTTGTGTATTGTTGTTTGGTTATTATTATAACTCAAGACAACGCCAGGAAAACAGTCAAACTTAATTTTTCACTCTAAACTCTGACAAGTGAGTCTTCTTCTGTGAATGACATTCTCTATGTCCCAAAGCCCCATAGTCCACAGTGCCCCCATGAGGCACATAGCCTAAGTACCATTACTGTTGGATGAAGTGTAACGCGGGTACGGAAGAATCTTGGCCAATGTGAATGCTGGCCAGCTGGGAGAGGGCAATTGTACTCGAAACGGTTCGAATCAATCAGACCCAGTCTGAATCCACCCTTAGTTTCACTGGGCATTACATTTAGTCTCACTCGGCTCCACAGATAAATATTGTGAAAATAGCCAAACTTGCGAGGCGTTGTGAGCTTGTAGATCAGCTATTATCATAGTATTTGCCTCTTTCTTACGTAATGTTTGGCCAATTTGGTATTAAAAAGGTCTTAAAAGTCCTCATTGTTACATCCCATTATAGTAATAGAACTTACAAAAAACTTGAAAGACTTCAAGCACAACTAAAGACAACACACCATACAGTGACTGCACAAAAAGGCTATCCCTTAACTAAGGGCCCTGGCAGCTCTAGGCTGTAAAGGCTTTGCCTGCCCAAGTAATACTACTAACTGTCTCTTGCAGCCTCCTTTAAATAGGGAGTGGATCCTACCACAAGCACAGAAACAATTAACCTCCAAATTAGCTTATCTACAAGCTTACAACTATCTGATGAATAAATATCCTACCACATAAATGGATGTTGTACTTTAAACTAAACACCATTTTGGGTTTGAATTTACTTCAAAAGACATACTTTGCTCATTAACATTGTCAAACACCCCTCCTCCTCTACAGTACTTGACACGTTCCACCCCTTCTTAAACAAAATGGACTGGCCTTGCTCTATTTCGGCAGTTCTCAGTCAGATTCAAAAGGTGCCAGTACTGCAGAGGAAAAACCAGGTGACAAACAAACATTTCAGCTTGGTTCCAAATTCCAGCTCGTGTTTAAATAAACATAACGTTTGAACCCCTGAAGTCAGTGTGTTATTCCTAAATTGAACAAATACAGGCCACAATCATGTCATGCTACAAAGAGTCACTTACACATCCCCTTCCAAGCCGGCTACGTACAATTAGCTATGGCCGCAGCTGGGTGCCCCTTGACACACTTAATTAACCCTTTATTAATGATGATCTTATTACGGACTGATACATTAATTATTATATTAATTCTTACAGTACGTCGCATTAAGTATAAGAGAGAGGCCAGTGCCGACTAGCAATCAGATCATATATCACCGTTATGAGTGATTGGAGCATGAAATCATTTTGTCATGTTATAGTGTTGTGTATACTGTAGTACAGCTACAAGCAAAACAGCCTGGCATAAAATAAAATAATAGCAATGCAGTGAAATAATAATCTATAGATATCCCATAGTGCAGGGGTCTTCAACAGCGGGTCCGGGACCCCCATGGGTCCTCAGAGTTAATGCAGGGGGGGCACCAAATATTTGTGTGATAGGAGTCAAAGTTTGTTTAATTAACTACTTGAACCCTAGCATTCCTATTCTGAGGGGAAAATTTGTAAAAAATAGCAGATCTACGAGCTCACAACACCTCACGCGGTGAGCTTGTTTATTGGCTATTTTCGGCAAAGAGGTTTGGTGGGGAGGGACAAAAGAGCAGACTGAAGCAGAGTGAAAGGTCAACTTTACTTAGTGTTGACGGTTATATTAAACACATTAACACGAATCCAACATGGCAGTGCTGTCAAACAAGTCTATGAAACCATCTATGAAATGATGAAAAGTTTAATCTGCAACACAATTTGATACGATATGTGTTGGGGGGTCCCTGCTTCATCTCTCTCTTAGCTGAGGGGTCCTTGGCCTGAAAAGCATTGAAGACCCCTGCCATAGTGTGTTGCAAAGATATATATACAGTATATTCCATAGTTTGTGGATGGATGGATGGATAGTAGATAGATAGATAGGACATGAACACATAAGCAGCCCGTCTGTATAGTGCAGCTTCACCACTAAACACCACATTGTGGTTTGTACGACTTCATTCACAAACTGCACACATATTAACTTACAATCTATAGCTAAAGATTGGACAGGGAGGACACACTGCTATTAGACTCTATGTCTTGATCTTAGTCATTTTACACATTTAACTTAGCAGGAGATCACTATTTGTGTTATAGTGTTGTGTATATTGTATGTTTTGTAGGAGGATTCACATACTTTGTGTCTGGTGGTTCAGGTTCATTACTGAAGAGAGGAGGAAGATGTCTAGAGCTGTCACTCTTCATAGACACACAACTGGGTGTTGGAGACTCTGCTCTCTGGCGAAGAAGTCTGAAATTATAAAAATTTGTATACAATTATTCTCAGAATGAAAGTCGGATTGTTCGAGATTCTTCATTGTTACGTCCCATTAGTCAAGTATAAGAGATAGGGGTCACACTTTACTTGAGCATGCAAATTCATTTGCATAATTAACCCTTAATTAATGATGATTTAATGATTAACTCGTACATCAATTAATCATAAATGTATTACGTACTCATCATTGATTCCTGGTCCTCACCATTAACTAATGGTGAATTTAACCAAGTGTAAATGCATTATTAGTTAAAGGGTATTTCACTTTAAAACACTTCTGGGGTCATTTTAACTACTCAGGCTTTTGCGAGCACCCCAGACAGTTAATTAAGTTGCTCGATTCAATATTAAGATATTTGATATTTGTTTTATCAGACACCCCCGTTCCTAAAACCCATTGTAACTTCAAACTACATTTTAACCATGTTAGATTCACTGAAAACACACGTCCGTGATTCTGGTGACTGATCGTGTCCTCCTAATGCACGAGGGGTGTTGTGGCTTTTTATTTAGCTTTTTTCACTGTTATTAGACACTGAGTTGTTTCTTTGCTTAGTTTTTTTTTAGTTTTTGGGGGAATTTGCACATGTAACTTATGATGATATCAGTCTGCCATGTTATCATCTGTCGTGTTATGTATAAAGTATAGGAGGATTCACATACTTTGTGTCTGGAGGTCCAGGTTCATCAGTGAAGAAAGGAGAGATAACTCTAGACTGGTCACTCTTAATTGACACACAGCTTGGTGTAGGAGACTCTGGTCTGTGGTAAAGACTTCTGGAATCATACACGTTTCCCAATTATCATGTGAATGAAAAGTGGGTTTGTTCAAGATGCTATATTATTACATCCCGTTATACGTGTATAATAAAATACAATTATTGGGTTTGAGTTTCTCTACAGTACAGTTACAAGCAAAACAGTAACAAACAAAAAAAGAATTGGAACAGTAAAATATAGTAATGATAACACTGCAGTGCAATAATAATCTATAGATATCCCATAGTGCAGGGGTCTTCAACAGCGGGTCCGGGGCCCCTAGGGGGTCCTCAGAGTTAATGCAGGGGGGCCACCAAATCTTTGTGTGATAGGAGTACATTTTTTTTAATAAACTAACTACTTGAACCCTAGCATTCCTATTCTGAGGGGAAAGTTTGCTAAAAATAACAGATCTACAAGCTCACAACACCTCGCGCTGCAACGCGTTGTGAGCTTGTTCATCAGCTATTTTCGGCAAAGAAGTTTGGTGGGGAGAGAAAAAAGAGCAGACTGAGGCAGAGTGAAAGGTCATCTTTACTTAGTGTTGACGGTTTGAAACCATCTATGAAATCTCTGGACGGACGGACGGACAGACAGACAGACAGACGGACGGACAAATGGATGGATATTTCATAGTTTGTTCCATAGATAGGACATGCACACATAAGCAGCCTGTCTGTATAATGCAGCTTCACCAATAAACACCACATTGTGGTTTGTACAACTTCTTTCACAAACTGCACACATATTAACTTACAATCTATAGCTAAAGATTGGACAGGGAGGACACACTGCTATTAGACTCTGTGTCTTGATCTTAGTAATTTTACACATTTAACTTAGCAGGAGATCACTTTTTGTGTTATAGTGTTGTGTATATTGTATGTTTTGTAGGAGGATTCACATACTTTGTGTCTGGAGGTTCAGGTTCATTACTGAAGAGAGGAGGAAGATGTCTAGAGCTGTCACTCTTCATAGAAACACAACTGGGTGTTGGAGACTCTGCTCTCTGGCGAAGAAGTCTGAAATTATAAAAATTTGTATACAATTATTGTGCGAAAGAAAGTCGGATTGTTCAGGATTCTTCATTGTTACGTCCCATTAGTCAAGTATAAGAGATAGGGGTCACACTTTACTTGAGCATGCAAATTCATTTGCAGAATTAACCCTTAATTAATGATGATTTATTGATGAACTCGTACATCAATTCATCATAAATGTATTACGTACTCATCATTGATTCCTGGTCCTCACCATTAACTAATGGTGAATTTAACCAAGTGTAATTGCATTATTAGTTAAAGGGTATTTCACTTTAAAACACTTCTGGGGTCATTTTAACTACTCAGGCTTTTGTGAGCACCCCAGACAGTTATTAAGATATTTGATATTTGATATTTGATTTATCAGACACGCCCCATTCCTACTAATCCATTGTAACTTCAAACTACATTTTAACCATGTTAGATTCACTGAAAACACACGTCCGTGCTTCTGGTGACTGATCGTGTCCTCCTAATGCACGAGGGGTTGTGGCTTTTTAATTCGCTTTTTTCACTGTTATTAGACACTGTGTTGTTTCTTTGCTTTTTTGGGGGGGAATTTGCACATGTAACTTATGATGATATCAGTCTGTCATATTAGTGTTGTGTATATTGATAGGAGCATATACATACTTTGAGTCTGGCGGTCCAGGTTTGTCACTGAAGTTAGGAGGTTCACATTTAGACCCATCACTCTTCATAGACACACAGCTGGGTGTTGGAGACTCTCGTCCATGGATTTGCTGTTTGTCAGTTTCCTCCTCCTCCCTCTCCACAGGCAGACTCATCTTTTGGTCTTTATTAAACATGTCAACGTTACAGTCAATAAATTAGATCAGAAAACAGATCATGCTGGATGCAGTTGCACACAAACATAAATTTCTACATAAGATTTCACCCACTTTTTACACCAGTAGAAGTTGAAATTTCAGGGGGAAAAGATTTACGGTGTGCAAAAAGTGACTTAATAAATGTATGGTTGCAAAACGATGTGACTGTTGCAGTGTTTATTTAAAAAAAAATACATTTTGATTTGGGTGATGACATACAAATATTAACTTTAAATCTGGTATGAGGCAATATCACCATCATTATCCTGATGCTACGCTATATGTAGATGCAATACCTCTATTCAACCACTAGGTGTCCTACCAAACCACACAATGTCTCAATAGAAGTGCAGGGAGTCCATACAACCATCCTGTTGTGTAAGTTCTAATATTTAGTTAAAATATAACTAGTTAACTATTGCTTATACTATAACTAAAACAACAGTGGTGCCTGGATTATTGTATTAAAATATTCTACCATGGTTAAAATAATGTTTTATTCACTAAACAAAAAAGGCGAAAACGGAATTTGGAAGCAGGGCGCTACCAACATCGAAACGCGCCGGTGAAACGTCTTCCCCCCCCCCCCCCCCCCGTTGACAAAACGGCGCCGGGGGGCACCGAACCGGGTCCAAGCACCGGGCACCACGGAGGGTTAATCCGCCCCTGCCTCTAAGTCACGTGATTTACAGTAAACAGAGCAGAGCTCACCGGGAAGAATGTGTGTGTGTGTGTGTGTGTGTGTGTGTGTGTGTGTGTGTGTGTGTGTGTGTGTGTGTGTGTGTGTGTGTGTGTGTGTCAGATGACACATGGTTAGCACTTGTGGAGTGACAGGCAACTTATGCCACCTGTCAACATTAGATAACTCAGATTATTTTAGAATGCTCTTATTTTCGGCTGTCTTTGCCTTTTTTGTTTTTGCTACATCATAACCACCGCAACAAGAGAGGAAGGGGAAGAGTGGGGAAGGGGTAAGAAGCAGAAAGCCGAATTGAGAATTGTTTTGGCGTGTGAACAAACTAATTGGTTTTAGTATAGGGGAGAGTGGGGTCCAACGACGCACCCTTTTCTATTTCCCTCCCTGCACAGAGATTACTTAATTTCATGTAACCATACTTTTTTGTGAACAAGAGACACTTGTCCTCTCCCATTACCCGCAGTCCGTTTTAATTTTAGTGAAACGAGTCGAACGCAATCGGTAAGTAAAGTGACGTTGCGCTACTCTCCGCACACGGCCGCCAGTCGGGACGAACGGTGCATACACGGGGGTCGGACGGCGCGGTCGGATGAAATGTCCTATAACAAGTACAAACGTTACATTTCTGGCATCTAACTCTCATTGATGCTTCAGTAGAACCCTACGAGCAAATGACCATGCTGATAGTCAAATAAATGTATCATGTTAATGTCCCCTCTGTCTGTTTCCTCAACTTTGTGTTTTACACATGCACCGTTCGTCCCTCCCTGTCCGTAATGCATCGAGTGGCTTAATGCGCCGTTCGTCCCTCCCTGCCCTCCCCGGATGTTTTGCTAGCTAGCACAAAAGCTAATGAATATTTTTCAATGGAACCTTCACTGAGAGTTAGCCCACAGATTAGCCTAACAGACAAAATCCATTTACAATCGGCACCAAATAAACACAGCAGTACAAATGGAAAACACTCAAATAGGGTATTTTTTACTACAGTGTGGAAATACACAAAAGTGGCTTCAACTCTGCCAATTTTGATCAGAACTGGGAAAAAAATTGTGTCTGATGTTTTCGACCGAAGACGAAGAGTGTGACGTCGCCGGATGTGACGAATTTTAAGTGTAGTATGAAAAAAGGTCCGTGTTGCAACCGTCCCTGCGCGTCGTTCGTCCCGGTTCTACCCTAACCCACTAAGACTTTATAGCCAAAAGTATAAAATGACACAGATACTTTCCTGGTTTTAATGGGATAAACACTTACCTTACATTAACTTGTATGCTGTGGTTCTTCTGTTTGTTGTTTCATGTCAAAATGTAGGCCTAGTCCATACCGTTCAGTTCACTGTTGTCCTGTCATGTTCAAATGGAGACTGTTCAGTTCACTGTTGTGTCATCATATAAAAGGTCCACTGTGTATCTACATGAATGTCTCTTACGCTGTGTTATAGGTCCACCCCCCCCCCTCTATGTAGCTGACATTCCTTGAGGCGCTAAGAGCAGAGTAATAAAATAATAATACAAAATAAACATCACACAGCTGCAGTTGATTCAGAACGCTGCTGCTTGAGTCTTTACTAATACCAAGACAATGTAGCATATCAGTCCAGTTCTTAAATCTCAGATAAGATCCCTGTCTGTCAAGAAGTGGTTTCAAAATGCTACTCAGGTTAGTGATGTGTCGTTCATGATCGATTCGTTCAAAAGAACTAGTTCATTTGCCGTGAACGTGAACGAGCTCGTTCACTTTCTGAAACTGTTACGTTCACGTGCGACATAAAAAAAACGCTCCCGCGATGGTGTTTTACACACATTATAAAACATACATTAACCACTTTAGCTCTATTTTATACATAGGCTATTTGAAAATAGCAGATCTACAAGCTCGTTGTGAGCTTGTAGATCGGCTATTTTCAAATATGTTAGTACTTTTACTTTTGGTACTTTAAGTGTATATATAGTATATTTTGATGCCAATACTTTTGTACTTTTACTCGAGTAAATTTTGAACACTAGAAAATAGCGTCACTGAACGAGAACGTGAACGAATCATTTGAACGAATCATTGCCGTGAACGAAATCGTTTGTTCACTGAAATGAACCTTTTTTCCCACCACTAACTCAGGTCATCTGGGAAATTAAGGTCTGCTTTCTGTCCCTAGAATCTGAACTAAATGTAGAGAAGCAGCATTCAGTTATTTTGCACATCTGGGACAAACTCCCATAAAACTGCAGGTCTGCTGACTCTCAGTTCTTTTCAATGAAAGTTGAATACTTTTCTCTGTTTGCAGCTGCTATTTACTGAGGTTTTTATTTTGTGTCTTGTGCTGCACTGAATTGGGTGCCATGTCATTATTACGACATTCCATTATTCCGACATCCCGTTGATCCGACTGGCCCCATTATAACTAACCCTATCCCTAACCTCACACTAACCTAATGGCAGTGGTGGAAAAAGTACTCAAATTCTTTACTTAAGTAAAAGTACCAATACTGCCATATAGAAATACAAGTAAAAGTCCAGAATTAAAAATGTACTTGAGTAAAAGTACAAAAATATTGTAGAGTAAATGTACTTAGTTACTTTCCACCACTGCCTAATGGTTGGAATAATGGGATGTCGGAATTATGAGCGGACCCCCTGAATTGTATTGTCATACAGTATGTAAACATTTTATTTTGGCTTATTCCTATTTAATTCCTCAATAATTATTTTTTAATTGCATTCAAACATCATTTCATAATGTGTTTCTTTTGTCTTAATGCTCTTCATGTTTTGGGATATAGCGTTTTGAATTGTCTTGTTGAAATAGCGATATAAAATAATTATTATAGTATATAAATAAACTTGCCTTACCTTGCCTTACATCAAGGGTGTCAAAACTGGCTGTGAAGTCCAATCTGGCCGGTGGGATCATTTGGTATGGGGAAAAAGAGTAAAGGCAAGTGTTATGCAGTGGTGGAAAAAGTACTGCCATTTCTTTACAAAAGAAAAAAGTATCAATTCCACAATGTAGAAATACTTACAAGTAAAAGTCCGTTACTCAAAATTTACTTGAGTAAAAGTACAAAAGTATTGGCATCAAAATAGACTTAAAGTACCAAAAGTAAAAGTACTCATTATGCAGAATGTCCCGTTTCACAAGTTATCATGTGTATAACATTTATAAAAATCTTTTGGAAATAGCCAAAGTTGAGTGGGAGCAAGAGAGAGCACAGACAATCTCCCGGCCTTAAAGGGGATGAAGGCTGAAGCAGTTTGGCCCCCTCTGGGCCAGAGGGAAAGAGAGATTAGGACAGTCAACAGCTGGTACTGTAGCTGTAAAAAGCTCCACCCTCACTTGTGACAATCCACAAGAGTCAGCAGAGTCTAGAGAATAATACAGTCCTTTAATACGATATCGAAGCAGTAACAGAAACCTCTGTTATATTTGCCCACCCTCACTTGTGACAATCACAAGAGCCAGCAGAGCCTAGAGAATAATACAGTCCTTTAATACGATATCTAAGCAGTAACAGAAACCTCTGTTATAGGTTTGATGTCAGGCTAATCTCTTTGACATATTGGCAAAGGGTAACGAATGTGCAATTGTGACTCATGTCTCCCGCAGGAAGGAAGGGAGGACAGTCAGGGGGAGTGAGAAGAGGGGAAGAATAGGGGAGGAGGGGGAAAGATATATATGAGAGCGAGGGGGAGAAGGGGCAGACAGTATTGTGACGGAGTTGTTTGCTGTATCGCTGAAGCTTGCCATCTTGCTGTAATAAACCTTTTCTATTATACTCATACTTCAAGTTTGAGAGTGCCTTCATTCTACCAATCTTCTATCTATCTCCTGGATTACCAGTAGGACCTCTTTATCATCCACAGTTTAAATAGGGCTGGAGTGGTTAATGTATGTTTTGTAATAATAATCCAAATCTACAGAGTAACTAGTAACTAAAGTTTTCAAATATTTGTAGTGGAGTAAAAAGTACAATGTTTGCCTGTGAGATGTAGTGAAGTAAAAGTAGGAAAATATTGGAAAATAGGATATACTCCAGTAAAGTAAAAACACCTCAGAATTGTACTTGAGTAAATGTAATTAGTTACTTTACACCACTGGTGTTATTAACATTAACATATTCACATCCAGTTATTATCTGTGTATGGCAGGTGCTCTCTCGCAAAGTTGCTGTTGTGTGAACGCTGAAAATGTCTCATGCCACGCATCATGGGTCATCAACATGTCCGTACACAGACAAGTGTGGTCTATGTCCGTGGGCCATTTACATTTTTAGCAGGAAAAGTAAAGCTTGTTGAAAAAGGTTTTCCCCGTTGAAAGTGTTTCAAAGTGTCCAAAAATAACATTATATAACTATAACAACACTCCACAATCATAATCCGTGGAAACCCTATATCCATAGCTTGCCTTGCATCACAACTATGCCAGGTCTAAGACTTTCTCATCAAGATAGAAGATGTCTCATCAAGATGGACACCGAAGGGGCGCCCGCTGGGCTGGCGGTCCAGGCGCATACCACATGGGCTCTGATGCCTGACGCCATGTTGCGGGGTTCGTGTCCCTTTCCCACGACCTTAGCTGCGTATCACTCCCTATCTCTCTCTCTCCCCCTGTTTCCTGTCATTCTCTACTGTACTATCAATAAAGGCAAAAGGGCAAAAAGGCAAAAAAAAAGATAGTCACCGTAAAGGAAACAAATGGTTTGGTGAGGTAGAACTGGTAGAACTTGATCTCCTCCTGACCTCAAGTAACACTGTCCTCTAAAAAGCCAGCAGTGGTGGAAAAACTCAATTGTTTCACTTAAGTAAAAGTGTTATAAGTAAAAGTACGGAATTCAAAATTTACTTGAGTAAAAGTACAAAAGTATTGGTATCAAAATGTAGAAAGTACTCATTATGCAGAATGAAGTTTTCAAATTTATGAATTGTATAAAAATCTTTTGTAAATATCAGATCTTTAAGCTCACAATGCGACGCATTGTGAGCTTGTAGATCGGTTATTTTCAAATAGCCAAAATGTTCTGTATATAGGGTTGAAGTGGTTAATGTATGTTTTGTGATAATAATCAAAATCTACAAAGTAACTAGTAACTAAAGTTTTCAAATAATTGTAGTGGACTAAAAGTACAATATTTGCCTCCTAGTTGTAGTGGAGTAGAAGTAAAAGTACTGAAAACTGTAAATACTCTAGTAAAGTAAAAATACCTCAAAATTGTGTGTGAGTAAATGTAGGCTACATAGTTACTTTACACCGCTGCAAGCCAGCAATCTCTATAATAACCATATGACACGCACCCACCACTCACCTCTGCACCTAAATGGCCCTTTGCTCATGTAAAGTGTGATGGAATGTACTGATAAGGCCTAACTCCTAATATGCCATAGTGTCTACACTATGGCACATTAGGAGCTAATTTAGTATTTCTGGTCAAATGATTGATCACTTATTTTATATGTCTGTGGCAAAAATAAAATATTAATGAAACTGTCCATCACAAGCTGGCATGGTGATGACCCCTGCATGCATGCGATGCGCCCATAAAAGACCATACTTCCTCCCCTTCTTTCAATAAATATTGAAAGAAGGTATAAACCTACCTCGAGGGTTCCACCTTCGTCATCTCACCCTGTGTGGCAGCGCTGCACTGAAGACTACAAGGAAGAATCTGCAACCTTGTAGGAGATTTTAACAGTCAGTTAAGTCATAAAATATGTATCTATTATCACCAGCAATCTAAGAATGTTACCCATCAACTTCTGTATGTAGTTACCACATGCCAAAAGTATGTGGCTGCTGTGCTTATCTTGGTTGAGAGAGAGCGTACACGACATGCGCGCACGCCGCACACACACACATGCCAAAACCCCTCCCACCACACGAGCCTGACTTTTAATATTCCAATCCCCTCAGACAGAGAGAGAGAGAGAGAGAGAGAGAGAGAGAGAGAGAGAAAATGAATTGATGAGTATAAAGAAAAGTGTTCCTTCATCTTTAATGTTAGATTTAATCAAATACTTACGGTGATGCATTTTCCTCTCTCATTATCCACTGTTAAGTCCTCTTTCTATTGCTCTAAGATCCAGTCCTCTGCCTCCCCAACTCACAATGTTTTTCTACACCTTCATCCCTCCTTAAACCCCTGTACAAATCTAGTGTTATTGTCAGGGACCCATATGCAGCAACTCAACTTCAAAGTTGAAAAAAGGAGGACAATACAGGATCCGGGGGAATACACGGAAACCCGGAATAACATACAGCAATACAGCAATACAACAATGATCCAGCACAGAGAGCAGTCACAGGCAGTCTTAATTAGTCTCTGAGTCTCGTTAGCCAACTATAGGCACGGCTGACACCCACAGGTGAGTCCACTCTAGGGGATCAGAGTCCAAAGAGGAGAGGGGAGGGGCTGGGGAGCTCATAGGAAGACACACTGGGCAAAGTCACCCCAGGGCAAGGGCACATTACACGGGGCAGAGGCAGATTGTGACAGTTATAAAGCAACAACACAGCTTAAGTTAATAAAGGTTGAACACTGACATGATAGGGTAAGTTAGTGAGACTGGATGATTGTGTTTGTAATGCTATTACAGTATAAACAAATGTGAGACTTATATGGCTAATATGCTAATATGGCTAATAGGCTAATATGTAATGCTCTTAAAGGGTTATTTCACTTTAAAACACTTCTAGGGTCATTGTAATGTCTACTCTGGCTTTTGTGTTTCACCCCAGACAGTTTTTAAGTTGCTTGATGCAATATAGATATTTGATATTTATTTCATCAGACGCCCCCTTCATCTATAAACCCATTGTAACTCCATTTGAACCATTTTAGACTCAATTCAAACACCGGTTCTTGGTTCTGGTGACTGATATTGTCCAGGTGCCCTGTTTTTCAATTACTTTTTTCATTTATTTTATATACATTTTGAAAATAATAATTTTTGATTTATGGTTTGATTTATGATTTATGGTTAAAATGGAGTTTGAAGTTACAATGGGTTTGTATAGGAAGGGGATGTGTCTGATAAAATGATATATATATCAAATATCAAAATACTGAATAAAGCAACGCAAAAACTGGCACCTGCACACAAAGTAGACGTTAAAATCACCCCAAAAGTGTTTCAAAGTTATGTTATAATCTAACAATAAACATGCTTACAATGCTATTATTAAGATATATATAGCATTATTAACACATAAGGTTAATAAGCATAATATAATGACGTAATAAGTTCCTTATTAACTAATAATAATGAATTGCATTTTTATAGCGCTTTTCCAAGTGCTCAAAGCGCTTTACAATGGTTCATTCATTCATGCGGGGGGGGGACATTGGGAGGTGGAGCGGCGAACAGTCGACGCCAGCGTCCCCACTTTTCCCACATTCACACACCGATGGTGACAAGCGAGCTTGTTAACTATTAATTAATGCTTATTGTGGCCTAATAATATAACAATGTGTTTACAATGCTATTATTAACACTTATACACGCGTCCATGGCAGTAAAAGAGTTAACAATAAGTGTATTAACAATGTTATTATAAACTTTATATAGCTTTATTAACAAATAATAAGGTTGATAAGCATATTATAAGGCCGTAGAAGTAACTTATTAACTGTTAATTAATGCTTGTTAATAGGATGTTCGTTTGAAGTGCTACTGGGCAGCTCCCAGGATCGTACGTGTCTGTGCGAATGTGAAGCAGAGAGTTAATGAAAAAGAGCACTCATGCTCAGCATACCTACCATGGGTAAATAAAGGTAAAAAATATAATATTATAGGCATAAGCCTGAGACTCCAACATGTCAGACATGTACAAAGACTACATCAGGTAAAGGAATATGTATTATTTGTTACCGAGTTACGTGGCACCTGAGCAAGTTAAAAATTGTCATGAACAGTTATTCAGTTGTCCATTACCCCATGGCAAACCTTTCACAAAACTGTCGTGGTGTTATAACTTATGATAGATGTTATATTAATCTGATCTGAAATCATGTAACTTCTTGTGATAGGCCACACCCCCTTTAAGACCAACCAGTGAGACAATTAAAAAGGTTCTTCCTTCCCCATGTCAAACATTAAACATCACAGTTGTCTCGTGTTATACTCATTTATTTTTGCATTATGCAACTGGTTATGATAGACCATGTCCCGTTTTGCTTAATTTGGGTGGACATTAGTCAGTTGTCTTCTGGCCCCATGACAAAGTTGTGTGGTGTGGTGTTAAGTGACCATACATACCCAATGTGATGCCCCGTTTTGGTTAATCAGGGAAATCAGGGAAAGTTGATCAGTTATTTCCTGCCTCATTTTGTCAAACTTTTGTGGAGTTATGTGAATTTGTTTCGAAGTCATTCAGCTTTTTGTGACAACAATTTAATTCGTTCTTCCTTAGCCTATGACAAACTTTTCTACAAAGTGGTGATATTTTTTGTTAAAATAAGTTAATAAGTTAACTCGGGCACTATATTCTGATAGTTATCATTGGTATAGAGAGTTTGTTCAGTAACTCCCCGTCTCTCCAGCTCGTTAGTAAACAGAAAATTCATTTTCATGCCGAGATTAGATAGCATTAGATAGCAATGTCATCCAATCAGAGAACTCAAAACAAAGAGAACTCATACAGGATACGTACAGGATAAACATTGAGCAGTTAAAAATGGAATTGGAAAACTATGAAATTGAAGCTTATAAACCTGAACATCTATGTTCTGTTTATTAAAGAGCTGAAGAGACGGGGAGACCTCTGTTACTGAACAAACACTAGTCTATAGCTGTGATTACTGTCATAAAATAGAGCTTTTACCTTTAACAAAAAACATTTTGTTTTAGCAAAAAAATAACTTAGAGCACCTTGTATAAACCTGTCCATAAATCTTTGAGGTATCAAAAATGTACCCTTTTGTGACATGACATGACACGTCTACTGCCACACTTCTTTTGACAAACACTGTACGTCTGGATTTTAAACAGTTCTTCGCATCACGTTGTGAGTGTAGGGCTAGCCTATAAAAGATACATTCTCAGGTCATTATAGCCAACCCTGGTTTTCTATACTTTAGCTAACTAGCCAAAGTTCTGATTGCATGCAGACTAATTGTCTCCGCCAGGCCGAAAGGCATGGCGAGAGAGTATGTTTTCGCCCCTGTCCGTCCGTCCGTGTGTCCTGTCTGTGTGTTACCAGCTAATCTCTGGCACCGTTGGCCCGGTCGCTCCGAAACTGTGCACACACACTCCCTGGATGCCAATTCAGAACCTCTGCCCCAATTTCTTCACATGGGCCTGTTATAGCGCCACCAGGAGGCCGATTTGTGCAAAACCCTCCTACTCCTACAGATTTTATCCAAACGTCATGCAAATCGGTACACAGTATCTCTATAGTCATGTGATCAACACAAATCTGTCCGATTTCCCATATTCCATCCTCATTGCCTATGGTTGGCTTCCAAAGTTTGCAGGATTGGTCCGTTTTGAACAAAAAGCCTCAAACTATGCACGCAGCTTGCGATTTCCGTGAATTCTCACACGCACATTCCCATTAGGCCGAGGAAGAAATAACACCCTTTTCACATTGGCCTGTTTTAGCGCCACCAGCAGGTCAAATTTAGCAAAACACATTTTTGGAACAAAATGCCTCAAATCATGAATGCAGTGTCCGATTGCCGTGAAAGACCTAAGAATAAATGGCACCCTTTTCACATTGGCCTATTATAGCGCCACCAGGAGGCCAGAATAACGTACCTGACCTGGCGGAGACCTGTGCTCCGAGGAGCACTTTTTCTAGTTTACTGTTGTTTTCTGTACTTTTTTTGTACTTGTATGTTCAAACAGACCTGGCAATAAAAAACATTCTTATTCTGAAGTACTGACTGATACTCAGCTCCTCAGCAAAGACAAAACTATGCCAGTTGCATGACCAAAACAATCAAACTGATACTGATAATTTTGGTTATGACTTTAAAAGTCAATGCGTTATCTACAGGTACACAGGTACATCCAATAAGCATGGTGATCAAGGAAATTCAGCTGCTGAACTCTGCCTAGAAACAAATGATAGGCTTAGGCTATATAAGAGCCATTGCTGAATTTGCTGAATTTGCTAAAATTGATATTAGAGGCTTGAGCACATAGTGTCCCCGTCAAGCCTTTGGTGGAAAAGGTTGTATACAGACAGACAGCCTACGTTGGATTTATTTGTTTTAAACTGATCAGCGCTTGAAAAGATGAAAAGTCTAATTCTGCTAATTCCACTCTGTTGCCTTGTCACATCTCAAGGTAAGGTCATGCTTCAACTCTTTTTAAAGTAAAACATCATTCTGGTGTGTCATTAAATGACACATTGTGAACATTTCTAGACCAACCAAGTTATTGGTACACACACACACACACACACACACACACACACACACACACACACACACACACACACACACACACACACACACACACACACACACACACACACACACACACACACACACACACACACACTTTATTGTCTGCAACTGTGAGTTCCAGCCAGTATGTGTAAGAGCAAATTCACAATAAATGTCCCACTGAGCCATAGTCGGCTATTAGACCTCCGTCTAACACAGGGTTATAATTGGTCTAACAGTGAACGTTTTTTAGACGTTGATTAGCTGTTTTTTAAGCGTCTATATATAGACGTCTATATTATAGACGTCATTTCAACGGCTATAATATAGACAGTCTATAAATAGACGCTTAAAAAACAGCTAATCAACGTCTAGTCTAAGCCTAAACTTTCACTGTTTGACCAATTATAACCCGGTTTTAGCCTAGCCCCTAGACGTATTTTAGACGTCTAATAGCCCGAAAAATACTCAGTGGGGTAATAGTGAAAATAGCAGATACATAAGCTCAACAACGCGTAAAGGAGTAGTTCACCTAAAAAATTACTTATTTTCTATCAATTACACACCCCATGAAGCCTTGAATTCATGGAGATTGTTTTGTTTTTGTCGCATTCCTGAGCCAATAATTTGATGTCTGGTGGAGTCTCCGGTGTATATTTTGGGTCTCGAGCTGAAAGGTTCGAGAACCCCGACTTTAGACTACTTCTCGTTATTATTATATCTTCATCTAAAATACATTTTCAGATAATGATTTGTCTGAAATGTGAGGAAAACAGACTATTCCAAAAGCGTTCACATTTCCAAGCATGACTGAATTATATACGTATACTCATATTGGTTGAACTATACTTTTGAGATTTGCTTACTTTTTTGCTATCAATATTTTTAAAAAATTGTCGCATTCCTAAGCCAATAATTGGTGACTAATCGATAAGAAAAAAGTCAGTTTGGGGGTGAACTATCCCTTTAACAATTATTGGCCGCGTTTCCCAAAGAGATTCGTAGAGATGCTGCGTTGAGCATCTGCGCAGGTTCTACGACGGGTCTTACGTGTGTCCACACAATCTGCGCAGTACCATAGCAGCCACGTAGATTTCAGCTCATGCGAAGCCTACGCAGCTTGCGTAAGAGCCTGGGACCCGGTGAAACCTACGCTCTACCCTCATTAGTAGCAGCTGGTTGTGCCCAACGTGCAATCGCTTCCCACGTCCACGGCGTTACGTGTCTGCTAAAACTACATTTGGGAGACAGAATGGCGTATCCTACTCTCCTCCTACTTCTGCGAGAGGCGTAGCCCTGCAGTGCTGGCCTACGAAGCAGTTTGTTACTAGCGCCCTGGTAGTAACACCCATCGTAGCGAAATAGATCTATGAAAAGACCGACCGACCGACCACACACACACACACACACACACACACACACACACACACACACACACACACACACACACACACACACACACACACACACACACACACACACACACACACAACGCGGGCAGCTGCGCTGCTTCTAGCCCTGATTCAGAGCGTTAGTGGGTACAGCCACACATGTCCTTAAAGCGTCCGTCAAGTTTCCGTACGGACGCCGGAAGTCCCATCCACTCCCATGTTAAGTTTAAAACCGGAAGTACCGTTCCGTTTTTTTTTTAACATGGGAGTGGATGGGACCTCCGGCGTCCGTACGGCAACTTGACGGACGCTTTACGGACATGTGTGGCTGTAGTTCACTAATGCTCTGAACCAGGGCTTCGTCCTCTATATGCATGAACCCGAAGTTTACAAATTGTACTCTCACGGATGATCCGATCGTCTGATAAAAATATTAAGCATATGCCAAGTTAACTAAAGGTATATAAATGATGCTGAGCTAAACATGTTTACTTAATTTCGAAGTTTTATAGTTAAACGTTATGATGAAAGTCCCCAGTTCCTCTCACAAAGTGACAGCTGTTGCGCTCGCCATGTTTATGAATGGTTAAAACATCTTTTGAAACTAGCAGATCTACAAGCTCACAACACTTCACAAGCTTGTAGATCTGCTATTTTCAAAAGATTTTAATACATATTAATTTTGGGAAATGGGACATTCTGCATTCCTTTTGGTATTTTAAGTATATTTAATTTACTTGCATAATGGGGACACTTTAGTGTTTTATTTACCTTGCAGATGTCAACTCACCACTGTAATTTCATTCATAAATATATTATTCAAAAGTTGTATTTGGAGTGGACTGCTTCAGGACATCTGACAGTTGCCTCTGGTATTTTTATGATCCATTTCACTTTCGCAAAGGGTGTTTAAACTGCTGTGTAGCGTAGGACAGCCCTACGTAGTTTACGTAGGCTTTACGTAGACTTCGTCCAGGAGGTCTTTACGTCTATGCTGTCTCACGAATGTAGTTTTAGCACACACGTAACGAGAACCTACGACAATGGTGCCTCCTGAAGCCAGTTTAGCTGGCACGTTGGGCACACACAGCTGCTACTAACGAAGATAGGGCGTGGCGGGGTTGCTACTGCGCAGGTGCGTGGAGGCTCTCACGCAGCTTCTAGGCTACGCAGGAGCTCAAATTCGTTTGGGAAACCTGGCCATTGTTGGTCCCATATACCCACATATTGTGGGGTTCTGGCTATACAGTTTAAATCTTGTAGTTGCATGAAATTGGTTTGAGATGTTTGATTCTTGTTTGTAAATGATTTAACCATATCCTAAATTGCTATGATTTAATTGATGTAACTAAATAATCTGAAATTGTTATTTATTTTTACACACTCCCTGAACTACTTGACACTTCATCCTCTGAAGTCCCATACCTTCTAATAGTAATTGAGGATGACACGATACTTGATGAGTACTGGATGAGCGGCGTCGGGGCCTTAATGAGACCCAATCGGTTCTTCGAAAAATACCTGAACTCTGGTAAGCAGCCCTTTAACCAAACTGGAGCGATGATTATGTTTCTCTTCGTAGTGCTCAGAGCAGAGTGGGTTGATTACGGCACACAGGTTATATAGGTCCATGCAGGTACATGGAACCACTTGCATTAAGTAGGTCAGGAGGAGTGTACCACACAACACAACTGTTTGTTTTGTTTTATTTATTTGCACAATAAAAACAGTACAAAGGTACTTCATGCTGTTTCGTAAAAGAAAGAAAACACACACACACACACACACACACACACACACACACACACACACACACACACACACACACACACACACACACACACACACACACACACACACACACACGTGTGTTTGTGCAAGGTTCAATGTTTACACTTACACACAATACAAGTTTGGCAACATTGCAGGCAGGAAGATTAGATCTTTTTTAGAGCTTCCTCAACAGTGTGCTTGCCTTTATGCAGGCAAGGTGTGTTTGTGTGCTTGTCATCAGTCCCAGCCAGGCAGTGGTGGACAGTAATGGAGTAAATGTACTTGAGTACTGTACTTAAGTACATATTCTCTGGATATGTACTTTACTTGAGTATTAGATTTTTTAAATACTTATTACTCTTACTGTACTTGAATACATTTCCAAGAAAAATATTTTACTTTTACTCGAGTACATTTCTAGGAAGCTGGAAAGTACTTTTAGGTTGGCAGTTTCTTTTTTCTTCCCTAAAATGCAATTGGCCACAATTTTGCTCTCACATTAGCCGTGTTTCTGGCTTCCCCCTTCGCTCGCTTCTTTATTGAGACATTTATATTGTGTCAAAGGTCATGTCTCACACAGGATCTGACATGAATTTTTACCAGATGTGTTAGTATAGGAAATCAAAGGTTGTATATAGACCAAGCAAGTCGACTTGTCTCTGTGCCATCTTGTTTTGACAGGGTGAAGTTCGCCGCTGTGCATGTCGGCGTCATCTTGTTTTGGTGAAGTTAACGGTTGTGCGTGTGGGTACATATGAAAATGAAGACAACAGCTTCTTCTTTGTGACCACAAAGAGGAAGGCTGTAAAGTACTGAGTACTTTTAGGTTGGCTGTTTCTTTTTTTCTTCCCTAAAATGCAATTGGTCACACTTTTGCTCTCACACTAGTCGTGTTTCTGGCTTCCCCCTCCGCTCGCCTCTTTGTTACATCTTGTATGGGTGTATAGGAATAAAAGTATTTAGCTCTGGTTCCTCAGTCATTTCTATGTTTGTATAGGTGTTTCTGCAGGCTTTGTATAACGTAGTGGTTTTACAAGCAAGCACATCAGTGCTTGCATTGCAGGTGGTTTCAGAGAGTTACTTCTCTGAAACAAGAGTTACAAGGTCCTATAAATTCATTGTGAAAACGTTACAGCAATTCATTGATATAAAAATTAAGAAATTTACTTTTACTTTACTTTAAGCACTGTAAAATATAATGACATGAGATCTACTTAAAGAGGCACTATGTAACCTTTTTCAATGAATAAAATTTAATGTTGTCCAATCTGTATGGTAGAGTATGTTAATACAATATAACTTATACAATTGGGGCGGTTATATTTTGTCTCCCTGCTCTTCTATTGAGACATTTAGATTGTGTCAAAGGTCATGTCTCACACAGGTGAGATGTATTATAGGAAATCAAAGGTTGTATCAGGAGACCAAGCAAGTCATCTTGTCTCTGTGCCATCTTGTTTTGACAGGGTGAAGTTCGCCGCTGTGCATGTCGGCGTCATCTTGTTTTGGTGAAGTTAACGGTTGTGCGTGTGGGTACATATGAAAATGAAGACAACAGCTTCCTCTTTGTGACCACATCCTCTTTACTTATGAGCTGGTAAAAAATATGTGTAATTACTGTAATCAAAACGCCCTTCATGACAGTTACTCTATGCATTTATTATTATTATTATACATTTTTTTAGAACAGACCGTCTCAGTTTAAAGTTAGCTCCATGTCCTAATCTTTGAAGCTGAATATTATTGTATCTCGACAAAAATGTCACTGTTGATGGCCCTGGATCTGAGAATTTGTACCAAATAGATTTTCTTTATCAGATTATCACCAAAGTACATTAAGAACTGGAATATAATTAATGTGATCTGAGTGCAGCTTTGTCAGCAATGTGTCACTCATGTGTGACATCTGTTATTTCCTCATGAGAAATAATAATCTTTTGAGGCACTGGGGTTCACGCTGGTCCCGAGGAAGACTAAGCTGACCTCGCTTTTGTGGTGACGGCCCCAGAGCTGTGGAACAATCTCCCCCCACATCAGATCTGCCAAGTCCATCGAGATTTTTAAGTCCTTACTAAAAACTCACCTTTTCTCTCTGGCTTTTAACAACATCCACTCCTAAAAAATCCTATTTTAACTCCTATCAAACGTTTCCTACCTTCTGTGTACATAGGTGTAAATACAATCTCGCTCTGTGTCTGTGTCTCCTATATGCATACATGTTATGTATTTTATGCTGTTATGTGTTTTTGTTCTTTGATTTGATTGCTTTGCTTTTACCAGCACTTTAGTCAACTAAGGTTGTGTGAAAATGTGCTCTATAAATAAAGTTTTATTGATTGATTGATTGATTGATTGATTGATTGATAAGCTAGTGACTCCCATCGTGATTACTGACATCTACTATGCAGATGACATTGCCTGAGTCTCGGACACAGCAGAGAATGCAGGGGAACTACTACTGGCAGTAGAAATGGAGTGCAGATCTGCCTCAAGCTCTATGCCAAGAAAACCAAAGTATGGGTATTTAACACAGAGGACATCATTGCCACTGCCGACGGGACAGTGCTTGAGGTAGTCGAGGACTTCAAAGGACTTTTACTTTTACTTGTACTTTAAGTATTTTTAAAAGCATGTACTTTTGAATACTTAAGTATATTTAAAAGCAATTCCTTTTTTACTCTTACTTGAGTAACCTTTTGACTGAGCTACTTTTACTTGTAGCGGAGTAAATTTGACCAGGAGTATATGTACTCTTACTCAAGTACTGGGGTTGAGTACTTTGTCCACCTCTGCAGCCAGGATAGAAACTCTGTGTTCAGCAAAACAAGCTCAGGTTTCACACTAAGACAGTTGTATTGTGACCTAATTTTTTCTTTTCTTTTTACAAATCTTTTTTATTGAGTTTTAAAGTATTTTTCTGAAAAGGACTCAAGTTTCAAACAAAGACATTTGTACTGGCCTAAAAAGTGTCTTTTTTTTCTAAGACTATTGTGGCCAATTTTTTCTATATATTTTTTTTCAAATCTTGTTATTGAGTTTTTAAAGTATTTTTCTGGGAAGGTGAATCCAACTCCTCTGTTCATTGCACTGACAAGTTTATATATTTGTAGGCCACATTGAACATGTGTGTGTGCTGTTTTTTAGTTCAAGGTTTCTTTATTATGACGTCAAAGCAAAACAAGTTGTATGTTTCCAAAAATAAATTGGTGAAACTGAGGCACTGTCTCTTTCCTTTTTTTTCATCTTCTCCATTCATTGCACTTTAAGTTTATATATGTGTAGGCCAAAGACATTTTGTAATGTTCAAGGTTTCTTTATTACATCTTGTGTACATGAGAGTAAATATTTTGATGATGCTGAACCTGGAGTTTCTGTTTCTGTTTTAAATCCCGCCTTAAAACACACATTTGTAGATTAGCTTTTAATGACAACTCCTCCTTCTAATCTATTATGTTGATATGTCTTTTGTTGTTTCTACATGTGTACTTTGCCTAATGTGTAAAGCACTTTGTTGTTATTATTACTATTATTATTATTGTTATTATTATTATTATTATTATTATTATTATTATTATTATTATATTAATCCTTTATTGAAGGTCTTAACCATTTGTAGATGCTCATAATGTCAATGTCATCTCCTGTGAAGCATCTATTGTATGAATGTTTTTCTTTTTCTTTTCATGAAGGTGGATTTGATGATCTAGATGGTGAGTATCAACCCTTCTTGTATTGTGTGATGTTTGGACAAAATCTGTAAGAGTAATGTAAAAACTAAATGTTTTACAAAAATTGACCTCCTGGTAGCGCTATAACAGGCCGATATGAAAGATTTGGGGCAGAGGTTCTGCTCTAGCCTCCAGGGAGGCGTGTCCCAAATCACGCTCCAGGGAGTGTGTGCGCGCAACGGTGCCAGAGATTAGCTGCTCACAGACACACACACACACATACGCACGCACGCACGCACGCACGCACGCACGCACGCACGCACGCACACACACGCACACACACGCACACACGCACGCGTGCGGATGGACGGACACGGGCGAAAACATAGTGTAATTATTCATAATATAGACTAGTTTATATATATATATATATATATATATATATATATATATATATATATACACACACACACACACACACACACACACACACACACACACACACACACATACCGTATATCTAGGTGTGCCCTGGGATCTTTTGGCTATGCCAGGTGTGCCTTGGCACCAAAAAGGTTGACAAACACTGAGGTAGGGTAAGTGATATTTTTTGGTAATTATAATTTTTTTGTTAAAAAGGTTAAAGTACTATATTCTGATAGTAATCATTGCTACAGAACGTTTGTTCGGTCACAGGGGTCTCTCCAGCTCTTTAGTAAACAGAATATAGTACATTTTCAGGTAGGTGACAACATTTAAGCCAATCAGGAGAGAGCACTGAAAATGCATTTTCTGTTTAATAAAGAGCTGGAGAGACATGGAGACTACTTTTACTGAACAAACACTCTATATCAATGAGTACTATCACAATATAGAGCTATTTAACACTTATTTTAACCAAAGTAAATCACTTACCGTACCTTTAAGTACAGATTCTGAGGATCAGTACTTTACTTGAGTATTATTAATACTTATTACTCTTACTCGAGTACATTTCCAAGACAAATATTTTACTTTTACTCAAGTACATTTCTAGGAAGGCTCTAAAGTACTGAGTACTTTTAGGTGAACCTAACAACACATTCCACGCCAGAGTTTAATATCATAATGTACTCACCAGTGCCAGCGATTTATTGTTGTTTTTTTGTTTTTTTCACCTCGCCACAGACGACCTTAAGATCGCACGTTCAACTGTTTGTAGACACACAGGGTAGCTGTGTGAGTGGCCCAGAGAAGAAATTATCAATCGGCGATCGTCCATTTTGCAGTAGTCGCAGTTTCTATTAAACAGCGTTCAGCGCGGAGAAAAACAACACTGGAGATAATGGCGGATTAGCGGAAGCTTTAGAGCGGCGGCGGATGGGAACGAAAATCTTCGATTGACAATAATTTCCGTTTCCGGTGTGCTACAATGAAATGTGTCACTGCGAGGGAGGCCTACAATGAAATGTGTCACTGCGAGAAAAAAAAAAGACCACTTCACGTAGAACTACGCGACTGGCACGCTGCGCAATTATTTAGGTTCGCGTAGAACTACGCAATTGGCACGCAATGTATTAACGGAAACCACAACTCTTGACTCACCACCAACGGTGCCGGAGATGAGCGCTCGCACAGATGGACGGACACGGGCAAAAACATCGGGTCGGGTGGCGCAGTGGTAAAGTCCCTGCCCACTGTCGAGTGTCTACACAAACACAATTGGCCCGTGTTCGTGGGAGGGAAGCTGGCAATTAATTGGCATAACGACTAAATTGGGGAGAAAAAAGGGTAAACAAATAATTGACTGCTCTAAAGTAAAAGAAAAAAAGAAAGAAAACATAGTCTAGTCCATAATATAGACTAGTTTATACATTGTATAAACACAGATTATCTTCAACCTGCCTGTTCTTTTGTATGTACAGTACTGTGCATGTATTCAAGACTGAACATGATTTAATGTCAAATGTATTGTCCAGCTAACGTGTTGATATAGAGTTATATTATAACAGCTTAAATCTCTTTATGTGGTTAAAGATGACTCCAGTGGAGAGAGGATTAAATTATCCAAGCTGCTTGGTAAGTATGAGAGGGGACAACACATTAGTTAATTTAGCTGACTACTTAGTGCATGCTCTCATTATAATTAAGTTGTAAAGCTCTATCAAAAGCCTCACAATCTGCCTCAAGATCACATAACCTGGTATGAGCATGAGATTTGCTCAAAAGAGATATATTAGATTATTCACTTCTAATAAAGACTTTAATTGTATTCTGCACGATTCTGGAATCTATCACTGAACCATTATTGAACTGCAAAAATGGTTGTAGAGCCACCTGAAATTGAGCTACGTATATGTAAAGAAGCATCCTTCAAAAGAGATATGTTAAATGTAGTGCTGGCCCTAGCAGGACTTATGTTTATGCAATCAGACACCACAACAACATTATGGTCAAATATGTTTATATCTGTGTTTTGTGTGTTATCCATCTACAGAAGGCCGTGAGCTACCACAGAGGAGGTGGAGTATCCCTCGAACAAGTTAGTAATCAATATTTCTTTCAAACTAGAAGTATCGTCAAGTAAATTCATCCAATGCCAGATTATAGTCCTCTATTTTGTTCTATTCTAAATAGGTCCACAGTTTGTGATGTTGCAGAGGGTAGAGAGAACACAGATGTGGAGTTTGTGTGAATTTTGGCTACAGACACTTGCCTTCATATTTCAACACCAATGTCAAATTATGCTATAATGCTTTTCAAAACATACAACTTACAACACACAATGTGGGGCTCAGTTCGGGCTTGGTCCGAGAATCATCATAACCTTTAGGGGTTAGAAAGGTTGAATGCCTATAGGGCCTGAATGTCTATAGGGCCAGGGCCAGGCTAGGGCCTAAATCTTGTCCCTGAGCCCTGTACAGGCCTCCACTTCATGGTGAACTATCCATTATTTTACTCTTTCCAACATATTGTGATCTTGTAGTCAGTAAACGTAATTTTCTAAATATAATTAAAAGCATACATTTTTTCCATAATTTAGTTTCTAATATATGGCTAAATGTGTTGCAGAGCGTGGACTGACAGCAGATGAAGAGCACAAACTGCGGAAGATTCACAGCAATGATTGGCGCCCTCCATCTAGTGAGTCTATACATGCCGTTTCAAAACACTATACAAGTTCATTATTCTGAAAGCATTGTTAAATGACATAATCTCATATCTGCAATCTATTTATGTTTATGTGTTTTTTCAATATTAGGCTAACCTCTGTTTTCTCCAACTTTAGTGGAAGGAGGTTTGTGACGTGCAGGACCTTTACCTAGACCTTTATGTCATACATTGTAGGATCATTGGTTTAACTAAGTCAGTGGTTCTCAAACATTTTCATGTCAAAGACCCCCAAATTTATATTTATTAGGCCGTGGACCTCCATCTGAAAAGATTGGGGCCAGGGACCCCCATAAGAGAATCCACTCTATTGTGATCTGTACGTTACCTGTGGTTTGCGCTGATGTCAAAACTATGCTTAACGTTGCTACTAGCTTTCATGTTCTACATCAGGCAGGATGATTGTATAGGGTGGTTACTGGATACACTCTATATACTTTGATTAATAATTGATTATGTCTTTATTGTGATGTTCCTCTTCTGCTCCTACTGTACTTCTCATGCCTTGTATCTGTAACTTTTACTGCTGCGCTGTCTCTGGCGCCTGAATTTCCCCCACGGGAAAGTGGAGCTTACTATGAAACCGTGCTCGGGTTGTGTGTGTGTCTGTCTGTCTGTCTGTGTGCAGCCGCGCCCCCATGTGACTCACGCTCTCATTGGCTGCTGACAGATCTCAGAGTGGAGCTTACTATGAAACCAACCCGATCGCCCCCCAAACACAGTGAAATAGCACGGATTGACAAACGGCAATTCCGTGCATAGATGACTAGGAACTCCGAAACTCCGTGCATAGGAGAACCATATCCCCCCCCATTAACCTCAATACGAGGCGGAGTGCAGTCACGTGACTTTCTCTCTACGCTCTCCCCATCACGGTGAAATAACACGGATTACAAGTCCGTAAATACACAATATTTTCCAGCTGCGTTCGCTTCCCACGTTCGCGCGTCTTACTTGTCTAACTATCTTAGTAGTTAGATTAGATTAAGTACAGAATTAATTCTGGAGAGACAAAGCTAAGATGTGAATACTAGTCATTCTTATACATTCTCATTGGACTTTCTAGCTAGTGAAATGAACCAGTTCCAACCTGGCAACCCTATCTTGTGCATGTCATAGGCAAACATAATAAAAAAAGCTAAAATAACAGATATAGGCTAAAGTATAAGCTCACAACGAGTCGCGATGTGACGCATGTAGATTGTAGATCTTCAAAGCTTTATAATCTTCCTATATTTACTTACTCTTTACTTTCACGCTTACATTTTATAATGGTTGAAGAAATGGAGGGCGATGATCCAGGACTCCTGATCTCACTATATATGATTTTTCTGTTGTACTTGGCCAATTAACTAATTATGTTTTTTTCATTGTTGTGTTATGTGTCAGTGGAAGACTTGGACAATGAACAGCAGGAAATGTACGAAGACATTAAAAGTGAGATGCTGATACAGATGCTGGACCTGGAGTCTCAAATTGAAAACATACAAGCACTCTCACATCGCAACCCCTTCGTATTGCATACTTTTATCTCACTATATATGATTTTTCTGTTGTACTTGGCCAATTAACAAATTATGATTTTTACATTGTTGTGTTATGTGTCCGTGGAAGACTGCAGGAAAATGCAGCAGGAAATGCACAAAGAAATGAAAAGTGAGATGCTGGACCTGGAGTCCCAAAAATTGAAAACATACAAGCAGAAGGTTAGAGAAGATAGAACATAATGAGGGAGTTGTTTGTTTTAGCTGCTGTACAGAACCTGAGTGGGGATCCTAACAATCAATAAACTATAAAGATATAGTTTAAAAATAAATCCCCACCACATATATAACAAAGACAATGGTAAACAATATAGTTATTATTATAGTGCTTGTTGTGAACAGCCCTTATCTAAATAGATAATGATGGCAATAGTTAATGTTTCAGGTATCTGCTACTACTGTTGTACAAAGTTCTTTATACACTTGTACAGTAGCTATAGCTAAAAAAAAAAAAAGAATAATAACTGTAAAGGAAATAAAACTAGTAATACAGCCATATTATATTTAATGTGTCAAGTTCATTGTTCTTCTGTTAAAATAATGTTTTCTGGTCACAATGCAGGCTGAGAGACAGCGGTTGATGGAACAACGGAATGGGACATGCTCCGGAGATACAAATGACCAGGTGATGAATTGGACTGAACTGTATATAATGCAATTTAGTAGAGTGTATAGACAGTAAGTGTAAGTATCTAGCTAAATAGGATCCTCCCCCTAAATCAAAAATCCTAAAATAATGGTATGTGTTCACAATGCAGGCGACACAGAGAGACCAGGAGAGGGGCAGACCATAGACATATAAAGTTAGACGCCTCGTCTGGCTCTGAAGCGTCTGTATGGCGGGCGCGCTTCCGCTTCCGGGGGGGCAGCTGGAAATTTCCGCGTGCGTCACAGAAGGGGCGTTCAGTAGGCCAATCAGAGGCAGGTGGGGGCGGGACAACTAGATTCTGACAAGTCCTGGAAAAGACGCGCTGTGATTGGCCAGTAGTCAACACGCTGTGATTGGCCAGTGCCTGTACCCCCGGAAATATGGCGGCCACCATAAGAAACAGGTCGCTCCAACGAACTGCAGAGGCCAATGAGGTATCTAGGTTTCTATATCTATGGGGCAGACATGGCCTGACAGAGAGATGATCTGGATACAGATGATGAGGTGTGGACTATTAACCCTACCTACTCCCCTCCCCCTCTCGTCTTATTTACATTAGCCAATTATCCCCCCCCCCCCTTTTTTTTTTTTGTTGTTTCACCAATTCCCGAATTCCCCACACATTTCTGGGCAAATGAAGTAAAAGAAAACAACAACAAAATAATAAGACCGATTTTTGTTTGCATCAACAATCTGTTCTTATTAGAGTATGAGCAAAATGTGGTAGGAGCGAGGGATAACGCATGGTGAGCAGGTCTTCATTGATTTAATACTTTATTGGGGGTGGGGCTTGTTTCCATTGTGGTCCATTGTACTAAATTCATTATCATGACAGTAAGACAATACATTCCATATCAACACTAATAACTAATAATATCTACAAAAAAAAGAAAGTAAAGACACTCGTTTTCACAGCCCACAAATTGTTTGTCCAACGGAAAAACAATTAAGGAACATACAAAATACATGAATATCATAATGATCAAATTTAGATTATTATGTTATAGAGTAATTGTAATGATTGCATTATAATATTTGTATGTTAAAGAAGTACTATTGGTCCATTGATCACAATTAAGACTATAAACCCCATGGATGATGTTGCATTTGTTCAGCTTCTTTTAATTTCAGTTACTGTGAGTCCCTCTACTTCAAATTGAACCTTAGATTATTTTAAGTTTATTGTCACATCATAAATTTAGACCGAGTGTTACGACGACAGACCCTGATTATATAGGAGTCTAGGGCACAGGGTGTAACAAAACACGGTGGTAAGGTGCAAAGAAAATTAATTTATTAACATGAAGTGATTTTTAACAGAGGAAGGCAGGGCAGTGCCAATTACCAAACCTCTAACCTAACTCAGGGGTTTAAAACTAACCTAAATAACACAAAATAAGAGAATAACCAAAGCAAATCTAACCTAACTTACTACACTAACTAAACTTAAACAAAATACATCATTGGCACATATACTCTCTTACTTAATGTGTTTATAGACAATATAGTTAACCTTGTATGCAATATGTAGCCTCCCCAAGCTTACCTTGCCTATACGTCATAAAGGTCAAACATGGGTCTGACAGAAAGAGACAGCATGCCCAAGTGTAGACATGCCTAGATGCAAAAGACAAGCTATAGTACTAAAGAACAACAGCCCAGTTATATAGAGGATGAGACAAGTCGTGATTGGTCCACAGTAACTTAAAAGTCCCCACCAAGCGACCACTGGTAGCTGGAAGGTGCTCTGTGATTGGCCCACCATGCTGGAAAGCCACGGACCAATCGGATGGATAGAGAGAGCTGGATGCCATCAGCCAATCATTTGTAGGGACTGGCACACTAATTATGCATAGCACAGGACGTTACACACAACAGATACCATGGGATGTAGCACAAGTATAAAAGAGAAATTGATTGTGCAAGCCTGAAAGTACAAATAAACCTGGAACAATTTTGAGAATTGCATGTGTGGTATTGCCGAATGATCTGCTGGGAAAAAATGTGTTAGAGGCCTTAATAATTTTTCACAGTGTCAGGGTGTGAAATACAGTCATTGGTAGAACAGCATACTGTATGTGTCAAATACGGGTACACATGTAACAAATGGGTGCACTTAGAGCTCATCTCACCTGCATTTCTTCGCTAAATTTCTAGGTGCTGAACTTCAGGGACATCTTACGCCACCACCGTGCCAATCACTCAAGGTCAGGGGAGACGACACCATCCTCCCCTGGCTCACATCCAACAACACGGGAGAGCCAGCCAACGTTCCATGAGCTCCAGAGTGAAGATTCAGAGTTAAACCAAAGACGCCGTGTGTCAAAGAGACAGTCGTCCAGCGTCAACACAGAAGACCGTGCCATCTTACCCCACCCCAATAGTACCGATCTCTCAAGCCGACATTTGCTGGAACGGTGCATGGTAAAGATTGAAACGTTTCAGGAATCTGCTACTACTGTTACAACGTTCTTTATACACTTGTACAGTAGCTATAGCTAAAAAAAAGTATAATGACCATAAAGGAAATACAACTAGTAATACACCCATATTATATTTAATGTGTCAAATTAAAATGATCATCAAGTTCAGTCATTGTTCTTCTGTTAAAATAATGGTATCTGGTCACAATGCAGGCTGAAAGACAGCGGTTGATGGAACGACGGGGTGGGACATGCTCAGGAGATACAAATGACCAGGTGAGGATTTGGACTGAACTGTATATAATGCAATTTAGTAGAGTCAGAGACAGTAAGTGTAAGTATCTAGCTAAATAGGATAAAATATCTGCAATTTTATGAACTAAATTGAACTTTTTTTGGAACATTTTCACCTACAATGACATGCCCACAATAGGGACAGTAGGTTGAAAGTTGTTAAAATGATCATCAGGGTCAGTCATTTTTCTTCTGGTAAAATAATGGTATGTGTTCACAATGCAGGCAACACAGAGAGACCAGGAGAGGGACAGACATGGCCTGACAGAGAGATGCTCTGGAGATACAGATAATGAGGTGTGGACTATTAACCCTGCCTACTCCCCTCCCCCTCTTGTTTTATTTAGATTAGCCAATTATCACCCTTTTTGTTGTTACACCAATTCCCAAATTCCCCACACATTTCTGGGCAAATGAAGTAAAAGAAAACAACAACAAAATAATAAGACCGATTTTTGTTTGCATCAACAATCTGTTCTTATTAGAGTATGAGCAAAATGTGGTAGGAGCGAGGGATAACGCATGGTGAGCAGGTCTTCATTGATTTAATACTTTATTGGGGAGGGGGGCTTGTTTCCATTGTGGTCCATTGTACTCAATTCATTATCATGACAGTAAGACAATACATTACATATCAACAACACTAATAATATCGACAAAAAAAGAAAGTAAAGAAACTCGTTTTTACAGCCCACAAATTGTTTGTCCAATGGACAAACAATTAAGGAACATACAAAATACATGAATATCATAATGCACGGACGGACGAACGGACGGACAAGGGGTAAAACATACTCTCTCGACATGCCTTTCCATATGACCATGATCACATGGTCATATCATATGACCATGATACTGACATGATACTGACATGATACTGACCATGATACTGACATGACACATGATACTGACATGATACTGACCATGATACTGACATGACACATGATACTGACATGATACTGACCATGATACTGACATGTTACTGAACATGATACTGACATGATACTGACATGATACTGACCATGATACTGACATGATACTGACATGATACTGACATGTTACTGACCATGATACTGACATGAATTGACAGGGAATTACACCAGGCGATCAGTGCACAAGAAAATCGCCACCCGGACTGCGCAGTCATCTGCCTAGGCGACTTCAACCGGACAGACTTAAAAAAGGTCTTTCCCAAATTCCACCAGCATGTCGCCTGCAGTACCCGTGGTGACAATATTCTTGACCACTGCTACACGCCCTTCAAGGATGGATACAAAGCCCTCCGACGCCCACCGCTAGGAAGCTCTGACCACGACGCCATCCAGCTGCTACCTGCCTACAAACAGAGGCTAAAAAGGTAGCCGGTCGTTGAGAAGGAAATCCGAATCTGGTCTGAGGACACAGACGCTATGCTACAATCCTGCTTCTACCAGACTGACTGGGGGATGTTTAAGAACGCCGCTGGGAATAACATCAACGAACTCTCAGACTCAGTCACTGGCTTTATCAGTAAGTGCATAGATGACATAGTCCCAAAAAAGACAGTTCGGATCTATCCCAATCAGAAACCATGGATGGACAGCGGAGTACGTGCACATCTGCATGAACGGGATGCTGGTTTCAAATCTGGCGACGTGGAAACGCGCAACACGACGCGCGCGGCCCTAAACAGCGCCATCAGGAAGGCGAAAAAGGCCTACACAAAAAAGATGCAAGACAAACTCAGCAATGGCGACATCAGGAGCACATGGCAGGCGGTACACACCTTGACAGACTGCAAAACAAGAACCAGAAGCGAGGTGAACCCGCCTGCCTGCCTCCCCAACGAACTGAACACTTTCTACGGCCGGTTTGAGATCAGCTCCAACCGCGGCAGCCAAGCGGGGCCATCAGCAGCACCAGCAGAGGACAACCCTCTAACCATCTCGGAGAGAGAAGTGCGTACAGCCTTCACACGGGTCAACATCCACAAGGCAGCCGGACCTGATGGGATTCCAGGCCGGGTCCTTAAGACATGTGCAGACCAGCTGGCGGGTGTCTTCGCTGACATCTTTAACCTCTCCCTCTCCCTGGCTGTGGTCCCTGCAGGGTTCAAAATGTCAACCATTGTGCCCATTCCCAAAAAGGCCAAAGTGACATGCCTGAACGACTGGAGACCTGTTGCTCTCACCCCGATCGTCAGCAAGTGTTTCGAGAAACTGGTGAGGGAATACATCAGCTCCACGCTACCTGCCTCGCTGGATCCGTGGCAGTATGCATACCGCAAAAACAGATCCACCGACGACGCTATTGCCATGGCTCTCCACACCGTCCTCTCGCACATGGACAACAAGCTGCTGAAGGACAAATATGTACGTATGCTGTTCGTGGACTACAGCTCAGCATTCAACACCATTGTCCCAGCAATACTTGACAAAAAGCTCAGAGACCTAGGGCTACACCCAAGCATGTGCGACTGGATACAGGACTTCTTGTCCAACCGACATCAGGTGGTGAGAATGGGCAGCATCACATCCGACCCCCTGACCCTCAACACCGGAGCACCCCAGGGATGCGTGCTGAGCCCCCTCCTCTACTCCCTGTACACGTATGACTGCATAGCCACACATGTCTCCAACACCATCATAAAGTACGCGGACGACACGACAGTGATAGGCCGAATCGTCAACAACGACGAGTCTGACTACAGAGAGGAGATCAAATCACTAGCACGCTGGTGCCGGGAGAACAACCTCTCTCTTAACGTCGACAAGACCAAAGAACTGATCGTGGACTTCAGGAGGCCGCGGAGAGACCATGCGCCCATCCTCATCGACGGTGCTGCAGTGGAAAGGGTCAGCGAGTTCAAGTTCCTCGGAGTACACATCGAGGAGGACCTCAAATGGGAGACGCACTCCACACACGTGAGGAAAAAGGCTCAGCAGCGACTGTACTGGCTCCGCCGCCTGAAGAAGCTCGGAGTAGGACGTCGCATCCTCAGGCTGTACTACAACAGTTCTGTCGAAGGCATCCTAACAGGCTGTGTCACGGCCTGGTACGGGAACTGCACTGCCCGAGAAAAGATCAGCCTACAACGAGTAGTGCGATCGGCAGAGCGGATAATGGGAATCGAGCTCCCAGCGCTCCAGGAACTGTACAAAAAGCGGTGCGTGCTCAAAGCCAAGCGCATCATCAAGGACAAGCACCACCCAAGTCACAGACTGTTCAACCCCCTACAACGACCGCGACCGGGCAAGGGGCTCTACCGCAGTATCAAGAGTTCCACCACCAGGTATTGGTGTAGTTTCAATCCGGCTGCTGTCAGAATGCTGAATGGGGAATAAGCCTGGATGAGGCATAGGCCTTGTTCAGCAGCCTTTTCTTTTCTGGCTCTTCCTGAACACACCTGTGGATTATACCAGGGACAGTGACTTGGACTTTAGCCCCCCCTCGGACACACCTGTGGACTACACCAGGTACAAATGACTTTTTGTTGCACTCTCTCATGGAGCTACTTGCGGATTATACTAGGGTCAGTCCACTCTAGGTGGACACGCACTGACCTTTTGCACCTTAATCCCTTGTATAACGCACTGACTTTTTTTTTGTCTTTTTTATTGTGCTCCTTTTCCTCTAAGCACC
Source organism: Gymnoscopelus braueri (assembly GCF_963280865.1). Lineage (NCBI taxonomy): Eukaryota > Metazoa > Chordata > Actinopteri > Myctophiformes > Myctophidae > Gymnoscopelus > Gymnoscopelus braueri. Next base: position 9,826,936 of record NC_137618.1, on the reverse strand, counting down.
TTAACGTCCATTGTCTATCATGCACAGTATAAGTATAACATGCACAGTATACAATACATTGCTGCTATGCTCAGGCACCTTAGTTTAGTTTTTTTTAGTTTTTATTATCTCAGGTAATTTGTAAATATGTAGATAACTTGTCTGGCCTTCTGTTGCTCTCTTGTTTTGATCTCCTTCCCACTTACCCCCCACCCTCTTCTTCTCCCCCCCCCCTCTTCTTTCTATGGAAACTAACGTTGCGATGGGAACGATGTACAAAAAAGAATTTCACCCACTCTTTTACCTTGTAAACCTGTGATGTGACAATAAAACTGATTCTGATTCTGATTCTGATTCTGATACCTCATGTTTAACCGCAATACAATCAGGGCCACAGAGATCTGCCTTCATACTGGAGGGCTGTCAGCCGTATCATTTACATGGGCTAGACCGTGTACATTTTAGATTTTGCCAAATTTGATAGGCATATCTTAAAAATATTACTGGAAGTTCTTCAATTTTAGTGTAGTTCTGGTGTTGTTTTGCTTTTGTTGTTGTTGTTGTTAATGATGCATGTTTTTTTATTGGCTATATCCCCCAACCCCCTTTTTTTTTTCCCTACATTTTGGTGTAGGCCTTTTATGGTGTTTATATGATGTTAAAAAAGCTGATACTGTCATGATATGGGCATGATACTGACATGATACTGACCATGATACTGACCATGATACTACCATGATACTGACATGATATTGACATGATACTGACCATGATACTGACCATGATACTGACCATGATACTAACATGATACTGACCATGATACTGACCATGATACTGACCATGATACTACCATGATACTACCATGATACTGACATGATATTGACATGATACTGACCATGATACTGACCATGATACTAACATGATACTGACCATGATACTGACCATGATACTACCATGATACTGACATGATATTGACATGGTACTGACATGATACTGACATGGTACTGACCATGATACTGACCATGATACCAACATGATACTGACACTTGCCATGAAACTGAGCATGATGCTGACCATGACACTGACCATGATACTGATACTGATTATAAGATGTAACACTTTTCTCAACAATTTGACCAGTTATGGCCCGGCGGACTTTGCTGCGTGTCACTTCCATCTCTCTCTCCCCATTTCCTCTCAGACTACTGTATACTATCTAATAAAAGGCAGATAAAGCCAAAAACAATTATATTAAAAAAAATCTTAATGTAACATTATTACGTTATTATATTATGCAAAAACCTGTTATTGCGCTATCGCTCATGATTTTATTACATTATGAGCTTTTATGACATTTAGTTTATTATATTATGAACTGTTATTACGCCGTTATTACATTATGAGTTGCTACAAGGTGCTCTATATCACCAAGATGGCCGCCAGGGTAAAGGGGCGGGCAAGTTTCTGATAGTAATTTCTCCCCATTATGTTGAGTTGTGTGTGTTCAGAGATGTTATTAATAATTGGAAATTAGAAATGTATGTTTCCTGCATTTTTGGGTGAGCGGGGAACAGATGGGGAACATAGAACCTTTTTTGGGGTAAACGGGGAACATAGAACCTTTTTTTAGGTAAAAGGGGAACATAGAACCCAGGGAACATATAACCTTTTTTGGTAAGTGGGCAACATAGAACCTTTTTTGCAGGGAACATAGAACCTGGGGAACATAGGTACGGTCCCACAGGACCACTGGACCAGGTCCAGGCAACATTACAACACTACGGCCAGGTAGGGTCCAAATGTTTCCAATTGACCTGCACCAAACTTTTAACTCTACTATGACCAAACCCTATCCATCAGATTCAAAGTAGTGACTATTTCTCGAGTCGGTCTCAGACAGTCAGGGGGGGGGGGGGGGGGAGAGACTTGGTCGAGAGAGGCAGAGAAATGCAGACGATGCATTGCATTGCACAGAGGTGTGTCGTCGTGTGAGCAAGACAAGGATTTAACTTCATTTAAATCAGCACAGTGTAAGTTAACGTCAGTCAGCGCCGTCAGCGGCATCTTCATAATAGATAAATACACATTCAGAACAGAAAAAAAATTATATTAAAAAAAAATCATATATTTTTTTTCCTTTTTTTTCCCTCAGGTTTTTTCGGGCTTTCGGGCCTAACATGACGGTAATAGTCGGGTTCGGGCCGAGCCTCGGGCCGAGCCTCGGGCCGGCCCAGTCGGGCCAAGTTAGGGCCGAGCCTTAATTTTCAGGCCCGTTGAGAACTCTAGACTGTACCATGGAATTACAGGAATTATACCATCCCAACAGATACCATGGGATGTAAAAGAGTGGCTGAAATTGATTGTGCAAGCCTGAAAGTACAAATAAACCTGGAACAATTTTGAGAATTGCATGTGTGGTATTGCTGAACGATCTGCTGGGAAAAATGTGTTAGAGGCCTTAATAATTTTTACAGTGTCAGGGTGTGAAATACAGTCATTGGTAGAACAGCATGTGTGTCAAATACGGGTACACATGTAACAAATGGGTGCACTTAGAGCTCATCTCACCTGCTGTGCATTTCTTTGCTAAATTTCTAGCTGAACTTCACGGCAGAATCTTCACTCGGAGGCTCGGAGCTACACGACAGACCTGGACCGTCTTCCAGGGTCAGCACAGAAGGCCCTCCCAGTGCCAATCGCTCAAGGTCAGGAGAGACGACACCATTCTCCCCAGGCTCAGAGTCAACAACACGGGAGAGCCGACCAATGTCACGTCCGCTCCAGAGTGAAGATTCAGAGTTAAACCAAAGACGCCGTGTGTCACAGAGACAGTCGTGCTGCGTCCCTGCCATCTTACCCCACCCCAATAGTACCGATCGCTCAAGGCCCAGGCTTGAGCTCCAGAGGGAAATCCCTGGCCAGGGCTTTGAGCTGCACCGAAGAAACCCTGGACAGTCATCCGGGGTCAGCACAGAAGGCCTTCCCATCTCACCCCAGCCCACAATTACCAATAGCCCAAGGAGGGTGTCTGCTCCTTCCAGTGGAGCTACAGCATTGCAGGCATCTTGCTATCCAAAATTTCAACTGATTTTGACCGTGTTGTCATGTCTGGTGCCAATCATTGTGAATTAGACTGGGCTGATATAAGTCAACATTTATTGTAAATAGTATACACCCTGTTTGTGTATCGCTTATATTGTTAAACTGCTCTGCATTGCGCTATATTCTTTCTAATGGATTAGCAGCTTGTTATTTCTCAGATGTCATGTTGTATTGGGACGCAATAATAATAGTTTTGTATTTTTACATACTTACATTTTATTGTTATTTTGTTTTGACCTTTTTAAAGGGATTTTTTACTTTCAAAAATGTTTGGGGTCATTTTAACGTCTACTCAGGCTTTTGTGAACACCCCGGAGAGTCTTTAAGTTGCTTGATTCAGTATTTTGATATTTGATATTCAGTTTATCAGACACGCCCCCTTCCTATACAAACCCATCGTAACTTCATCAAAAACATCCGTCCTTGGTTCTGTTGACTTTTATTTTATTATTATCGTATAAAAATAAAAAAAAAGCAGATCTACACCTACAATGACATTAAAAAAAAACCAGTGAAGCAGCATTCGGCGTCTACGGACCGACAGCGTGGAATAAACTCCCATTACACCTAAGACAGGCAGCCTCTGTGGATAGCTTTAAAGCACCATTACACCTAAGACAGGCAGCCTCTGTGGATAGCTTTAAAGCACAGCTCAAGACCTACTTCTTCACTCTTGCTTTTAGCTGATTTTTTTGTTGATTTTTAAATCTCTGTGTTGTTATCCATGTCCTCACTGTATTGCCTGATTCACTGCCTTTTGCTATTATTGTCTCCGCCAGGCCGAAAGGCATGGCGAGAGAGTATGTTTTGCCCCCTGTCCGTCCGTCCGTCCGTCCGTCCGTGTGTGTGTGTGTCCGTCCTTCTGTCTGTGACCAGCTAATCTCCACCACCGTTGGCCCGGTCGCTGTGAAACTGCACACACACACTCCCTGGATGCCACAGCAGAACCTCTGCCCCACATTTTTCAGATCATAGCGCCACCATGAGGCCGACTTTTGCAAAACACATTTTTGGATATGACTCCTACAGATTTTCTCCAAAAAACACGCAAATCGGTACACAGTATCTCTATAGTCATGTGATCAACGCGGATCTGTCTGATTTAGCAGATTCCATCCTGATTGGCTAAGATTGGCTCCCAACATTTGCAGGATTGGTTCATTTTTGACACAATGCCTCAAATCATGAACGAAGCATGTGATTTCCGTGAAATTTTCCATGTAAATTCCCACTTGCCCCAGGAAGAAATGCCACTTCAAAACTTTCCAATCAGCCTCATGGTGGCGCTATAACAGGCCAATTCACGTTTTTACCTATAACTGCACCGATCTGTGTGAAACTTTGCACGGACACTCCCCAGAGGCCAAGGAAAAACAACTGCCCTGCATTTTTGTCTCCGCCAGGCCGATAGGCATGGCGAGAGAGTATGTTTTACCCTCCGTCCGTCCGTGTGTCCGTGTGTCCGTGTGTCCACTCCTGTCCGTGTGTTAGCAGCTAATCTCTGGCACCGTTGGCCCGGTCGCTGCGAAACTGTGCACACACACTCCCTGGATGCCAATTCAGAACCTCTGCCTCAAAATTTTCACATGGGCCTGTTATAGTGCCACCTGGAGGCAGATTTGTGCAAAACCCATTTTTTTACATTACTCCTACAGGTTTTATCCAAACGTCATGCAAATCGGTACACAGTATCTCTATAGTCATGTGATCAACACGGATCTGTCCGATTTCCCATATTCCATCCTCATTGACTAAGGTTCGCTTCCAAAATTAGCAGGATTGCTCCGTTTGAACAAAATGCCTCAAATCATGAACGCAGCTTGCGATTTTCGTGAAATTTCACGAACACATTCCCACTAGGCCAAGGAAGAAATGCCACCCTTTTTCACATTGGCCTGTTATAGCGCCACCAGCAGGTCTAATTTAGCAAAACAAATTTTTGGAACAAAATGCCTCAAATCATGAATGCAGTGTCCGATTGCCGTGAACAACCTAAGAATAAATGGCACCCTTTTCACATTGGCTTATTATAGCGCCACCAGGAGGCCACAATAACGTACCTGACCTGGCGGAGACCTGTGCTCCGAGGAGCACTTTTTCTAGTTTTTGCATGTATCAAAACATTTTGAAAATAGCCGATGCAAATACATGAGTGTTGTTGGCCTGAAATTAAGCTTCCATGGATGGAGGATTCAACTGTTAAGACACATTGAAGGCCACTGTTGATCTGAAAATGTTGTGCTAATCTTCCTGATATTACCTTGATGTCACAATGCAGACAAATTACAACAATATGTAACGAAAACAAATTACTCACGCCGACAGAAAAGTTTAAATAATTTAACCATCATATTCTTGGCAAAGTTTCCTCAGCCAGCAGCACATGCTCTGTTGTCCTTTCAAATGTCTGTGAGCACAAAGCATTTCAGCCACGAGTCACTGCATTCTGCTGTTGTGGTTGGGACTGCCAGGTTCACTGTTGCATCCTGTATAGTTGTAGCCCAGCAGTTCTTAACCTGTGGGTCCAACATGATTTTTTGCGAAACACGTTGTTTTATATTACTCGTACAGATTTTGGCCAAACATCACGCAAATCGGTACACAGTATCTGTATAGTCATTCAACCAAACAGATCTGTCAGATTTTTCATATTCCATCCTGATTGACTAAGATTTGCAGGAGAGCCTTGTTTTGAACAAAATGCACACACACATTCCCACTAGGCCGAGGAAGACATGCCACCCTTTTCACATTGTCCTTCTATAGCGCCACCAGGACGACGATTTTTGCTAAAAATAATCTTTTGATAATTACTCCTACAGATTTTGTCCAAACATCACGCAAATTACAGACATTATCTCTATAGTCATGTGATCAAGACTGATCTGTCCGATTTTTCATATTCCATCCTGATTTGGCAAATTTTGAACATTGCTGGCCCACAATAACCTACCTGACCGAGGAGCACTTTTTCTAGTTCAATCTGTATTCTGAGTTCTCTATCCTGTTTGGATAAAATTGGTATCCAATGGATTTTCTTCCATGTACTTTTCCCATGTCTCTCTAAATAAAGTACTTCATTCATTCATTCACATTTACTCAAGGACTGTACTTAACTCATTAAGTGCCAATGACGTCGCAGACGTCACGTTTTTCATAAGCCCAGAGTGCCAATGACGTCTGAGACGTCAAGAAAAAAAAAAAAAGGTTCAGAACCCAAGATATGATGATTTGAAGATTTGCTGCTCCATTCACTTCTTGTTTAACTTCTTACTGAAAAGGCTGTATCTCGGCTCCAAAGCACTTTTTTTTTACAATGTATTTTTGGCCTTGGCACAGGGGTGATATAGCCAGAAATATTTTTGGCACTGAATGAGTTTTAAGTACCATTATGAGGTATTTTGGAGTATTTCCGATTTTCTATATTTTTGGGGCGGTGAAACCGCCCCTATAAGTGAGGTTTGGAAATTTGTACAATTATCTTGGCCAGTGAAACCGCCCCTATAAGTGAGGTTTGGAAATTTGTACAATTATCCTGCGCTGTGATTGGCCAATCACAATCTATTCAGGACTGTGATTGGCCAGTGTCACATGACACATGTGCATAGCCCTATATAAGAAACCATAACTTTAAAAAAAAACATAAATTGGTTTTTTTAAAGTTATGGTTTCGTCCATCATAAAGAGTGTTTCAATAAATGTATTTATAAATGTATAAATGTATTTATCTTTTGTACATGATTGGTTGACTCCATTCAGTATTGTGATTAGCTAGCAAGACACCGCCCACTTCACACAGGGTGTGATTTTTTACTTCTTTTTACTTCTACTCCCCTACATCTCAGAGGCAAATATTATACTTTTACTCCACTACAATTATTTGAAAACTTTAGTTACTAGTTACTTTGTAGATTTGAATTATAATTACAAAATACATTAACCACTTCAGACCTATTTAAATTTGGCTATTTGAAAATAGCCGATCTACAAGGTCACAACGCGTCGTGACGCACTGTGATCTTAGGTAGATCTGCTATTTTCAAAAGATTTTTATATCCTATCCTTTAACTAAATGTCCATGTCATTACAGTTCTCAGATAGCGTCCATACTTACTGAAACGTGTTGAATTGTCTCACACACTCTTCTCCTCCAGGCTAGTGTGTTAGTTGACCCTAGTTGATCTTGTAGTTATTAATGTCAGCTGGTTATGGTAGAAATACTGAGTGAAAACCCACCTCCAAACAAACAAACAAACAAACAAACACAACACACACACACACACACACACACACACACACACACACACACACACACACACACACACACACACACACACACACACACACACACACACACACACACACACACACACACACACACACACACACACACACACACAATTCACCTGTTTCTCTCACTCTCAGACTGTGTTTTCACCTGTTTCCACCTCTTCCTTCTTCCTTTTCTTTAGTCCCACCCCCTCTCCGAACTTGCTATGTTGACTAGAGTTGATTGACGCCTAGATAACCAATGACATTGCTTCCATGAGCTTCGTATAAATGTAAAGTATATCTGACCAAGTAGCTGGATGTCTGCTGCCCCCTAGTGGACCTGGTGCTTTAGACAACTGGTTAGTGCAGCTGCCAGTGAAATGACAAACCTGGTTTCAAATCTCCTTCTGGACACTTTGTCTTTGATGTTTGGTGCTTTCAAGGTTAAGAGATCAAGTATCACTCTTACTACATTTTAACTACATAAAAAGCAAAGCAAAGTACCATCATGCTTCAAAACAGCAATCATTGCCCCGGTCCCTAAAAAAGGCAAAGTAACCGAGTTAAATGACTGGAGGCCTGTTGCACTCACACCCATAGTGAGCAAATGCTTTGAGAAACATGTCAGAGTGATGATCAACAACAAGCTGCCACCCACACTCGACCCCCTACAATTTGCCTACCGTAAGAACAGATCCACGGATGATGCCATTTCCACATCACTCCACACCACCCTCTCACACCTTGAGAGTGACAAGTCATATGTGAGAATGCTGTTCATAGACTACAGCTCAGCGTTCAATACCATAATCCCCCTCAAACTAGACACCAAGCTACAGAGTCTAGGGGCTCTATTCAGGGCCAGATTTGAACAAACCACTAATTTCGGATTTCGGACTAGGCAAGAGGCGTTTCCCCTGCAAAATTCGGTATTCTATGGCACCCCCCTCACCCGCCAAACACCTGAGCTACCCGTTACATTATGCATAGGTGTGGTTTGGGCGTTACAATGATAAAACCAATCACCGTGCCAGAAGCCATTGCCTTTAAGAGAAGACTGCGCTAGCCGTCATCCCGATCCAATATATGCTCTAGCCTATCTACCTGTCTGCACTGTTGCCTGGTCTGATTATTATAAGCCACATTGGGCTTGTTTTCCTTCTTTTTGTTTATTTTATCCAAATACATTTTTATATTAATTTGTAGCCTATTGTGTTCACAATAAGCTTGTCATATTAGTCAGATCCGGAATAGTATATGAAAGCCATTTAAAATATGTATACTATTGGTACACACCGGCTGCTCCCAAATAATTAATTACATCATGTTGCGACAACGCTCCTACGTGGTACACAGACAAACAGTAGCACATGGGTATAATAAATTTGACAGTTTTAGGAAAGGTCTATAGCCTATGTACTCACGTTGGCTGTATTGTTCTATTTCCACCATTCTAATGGATTCCAGGGGTGTGTAAACATCTCTGTAGTAGCTCCATAGTTTCCTCTGAAGTGACGCAGTTAAAGTTAACTTACATCCATATTGTCCCCGTTATCTTTCATCATCCACCTTTGTTCAGTAATCCCGAACAGAGCTAAACTTTAAGTTTACATCAATCAAAGCCTCTCAAACCCAGACACATTGCTGCGATGCGTATGTGCGTCGCCTACCTACCCAAAATAACAGACATACAAGCTATCAACGGCGCTGCGTCATGTCTGTCGACAGCTTACAGATCTGTTATTTTGGACAGCATGCAATGAGCCACGGCGCCACGGAGAAGCCTAACACTAAACCAAAAATATTACATTACGTGGTCAACAACATACTAGACATGTAACTTGCTTGGAGCTTTTAATGCAGTGGTTCTCAACCTGTGGGTCGAGACCACAATGGAGCACCCAACGCCTGGTGAGCTTGTAGATCTGCTATTTTCACAATATTTATCTGTGGAACCGAGTCAAACAAAATGGGGGGGGGGGTCCCCAGTTCAAATATGGTTATTTTGGGGGGTCATGAACGTAGCGTTTACGCGGGGAATATAATAATAATATAGGCTAATATATATAATATAGGCTATAATATAATATTCACCCGCAGCATGGGTTTAATGAGACAGCAGCCAAAATGAAAATCCCACTATGATCCGATCATCTTATAAAAAATGTAAGTGCTTAAGATTTTAGCCCAAACCCAACGGGACCCGACCCGGCCCGTCGGCACCGGCTGAGCCGGGTCTACGTTTTCTTTACATCCAAATAAATTCACATATTAATTAATTTGTAGCGTAGGCTATTGTGTTCACAATAAGCAACTTGTCATATTAGTCAGATCCCCAAGAGTATATGAAAGCCATTTAAAATAGTTATATATTCTTACACAGCTGATGCCAAATAATTAATCAACAGGGCAGCGCAACGCAATATAGGTCAAATCACTCAGCTGTCTTGTCATGACGCAGCAGCAGATCGAGCCCCCTTTAAAGTTTAAACCATAACATGACATCTTCAGACTATTGAGCTTTCTTCATGTCTTTTTCACCTCAAAGTAAATGTTGGATTATTTCTTCAAATGAGACACTATGAGAGCACAGGCAGCGGTCAGTAGATGGTAACATTGGATGTGATTTCTCCATCGCAAAAATGATTACGGTTATTCTATGAAACATATATTTCATAGAATAACCATAATCATTTTTAAAATGGTTATGGGGCAGTGTATATTTATATAGCCCTATTTGCTCCAAGCTGTTTTTTAAATAAAATATAGACTGTTGGAATAGGGTCGAATGACTCCTGTTCTTAACGAATTACCAAGATTTAATGAGAAATAAGGCTTCTTTAGAAAAATGACTGACGGGCTGGGCTGGGTCTAATTTGTCAATTATTAGTCCAGCCGGGCTGAAATATTTAGGGGATATGAAAGCTCTAGTTAGTAGTTTGAAGTGCTCATGTGGCCTTATAGTTGCTTCTTTTTGTTTTCATAGACCTGCGGACTGCGGTTGCTTATTTCTCGCCAAGGCTGGCAACACGGCTCATGGTCCAACGCACAAAGCCATTGTAGTGTCTGTGTGCACTTGGCAGGTGATTTTATAAACCGGCGGGTGGTATTAGATTCCACTATCCCCCCCCCGAAACCCGTACCCATGTGTGTCTGTAGAATTGCAATGTGGGGGATATAGCAACAACACGCCCACGGGCACACCTCCATGCGCAAATAACGGTGTCGGCATAATGGTGACGGGTAGAGCAGGTGCTAGAATAACCTATTGGGGCGGCGCAGCTCCATTATCCGGATTTAACGTGGTTTAGAGGGGGAGAAAACTGCCACAGAATAGAGCAGTAGGTCTAAACCCAAGTCTGTGCAGCTTCTTGACAGAGCGACGTCAGGTGGTGAGGATGGGAACTATGACTTCTGCCCCCCTGACCCTCAGCACAGGAGCCCCTCAGGGATGCGTTTTGAGCCCCCTTCTCTACTCCCTGTACACCTACGACTGCATGGCTTTGTTCAGCTCCAACCAAGCGGACACCCCCCAATATCTGCAATTTTCCCTATTATTGTAAAAAATAGTTATACTTTTTAATTCTTACATGTTGTTAAAAAGCATGTACTTTTAAATACTTTAAAAAGTAACATGAGCACAGTGTAAACTCTCTCTCTCTCTCTCTCTCTCTCTCTATGGATGCATTGGCCACACCTCACCGTTGTTCTAAACCAATCACAATCTCAACTGAGAATGTGTGTGTCTTTTATTCGCAGCTACAGTGTGTCCAGTCCTGAGAGAGCTACAGTATAAAGACAGCAGTTACCAAACACTGGAGCATAGCGGACCATACTGGAGCACAGCTGCACCATGCAGGTAAGCCTCGATATGGAGACAATTTGAGGGAGTTGAGTAATGGCTAGTTAGTGAACAGACTGAAGAACTGGGTGGAATTCTCTGCACATGAGGCCGTAACTGGTTGAACCACTTGAATCCTACGTACTTCATCCACCGGTGTCCCCCAGGGGCCAATACCCCTTTATTCCCTGAAATGCAATACATAGCTGATCTACAAGCCGATCTATAGCCGATCTACAAGTCCACAAAGTGTCACAATGCGGCACAATGTGAACTTGTAGTACTGCAATATTTCACTTTTATTGTTTATTTCTTTGTGCTTTGCAATTTGTACTTTTACATAGTCTTACATATTGTTAAAAGCGTGTATATTTTAAATACTTAACACGAGCACAGTGTAAACACGGTGGAGAAAAAGGGGAACAGAGAAGAGGGGATGGGAGGAAGAGAAGGGCTGTTTCAAAACAAACACACACACACACACACACACACACACACACACACACACACACACACACACACACACACACACACACACACACACACACACACACACACACACACACACACACACACACACACACACACACACACACACGGAGGGGTCACAGGGGTAGGAGGAACAGAGAGGAGAGGCAATTACAACACATTTGAGCAATGTATTCATGTCCACATAAAGGAAAGCATACAATTACACAAATATTAAAGGTGCAGTTATGGTTACATTTATAATCAAGGCATAATGTCTCCACCCTCCAACCCAGCACTGCAACAGACATGATTTGGCACACACAGCAGCCCAAAACTAGTGCCCTATAAACAACTGGACTTACCAAAATGAACCCCACTGAAATCAGCTCACATCTCCATCATGCTTTAGCCTCACCACCTCTCAGCAACTGGTACATTCAAGCCGTTAAAAGAGTGGTTAAGACATACGCAAAACGGATGATGTGACCACAAAATTAATTTATAAACAAAGCATCTGCACTATGCTCTTTCCAATGAATGTAACAAAGGAGGCATGTATTGTCAGCAGACAAGTACTGTGCGTGTATGTGATAATTGGTTGCTTTAGTATGGAAAGATGTCATATTAATTTGCCCATTATTACTGCCCTCTAGATTTGAATCATTTCGTGGTTCTGTCCTTTGGTGAGAGATGGCAGTCCGGGGCAGAGAGCCAATTGGCAATGGAAGTCTGCAGAACTGGAAAGAGCTCGGCTCAGGGGGCTTTGGATATGTCTATAAGGCAAACCACAAGGACTGGGACTTTGACGTTGCCATTAAGCTGCTTCATGTTGGGTATGATGAATATGATCAATCACATATTTCATAATCTTCAGTCCTATCAAATTCAGCCTCACATAACTGGATTTTAACTGATGTCTTTCTCCTCCTAAACTGTCTCCTTCCAGCTCTGGCACCATGTCCACTGCCCTGGGGCGAGAGGCTGATTACATGGACTCTGTCGCCCACCAGTTTGTTCCCAAGGTCTACGGGATGTACCAGGGCATTCCCCCTGACCCTAAGCTGGGCTATATCGAGAGGCAGGGTATAGTAATGGAGCTGATGGAGAGAGGCTCCCTGCAGACCCTGCTGAAGGCCCTGACTGGGCCCCCACCCTGGCCCCTGGCTTTCCGTCTGGCCCAACAGGTGGCTCTGGCCATGAACTTCCTTCACAGCAAGAAATCACCAGTTGTGCACTCAGACCTAAAACCGGGCAATGTACTACTGGATGCCTACTTAGATGCCAAGGTATGCAAACACACATGCATGCACGTACAGACACACATGTGTGCATGCGTGTGTATCCATTCAGGTCACTTTTGTTTTTGAAAATTGAGCACCCACTTTGCTCTATCAATTAACAATGTAACCTCAAGGGTTTGATTCCGATTTCAGACCATGATGCATATTGCCATGACATTTGCCCTCACTGTTTCTCTTCACTGGGCTTAAATCAAAGCAGAAATGCCTAAAATGCTCTTTTATCCTCTTTCTTTTAATAGATAGCTGATTTTGGCTTGTCTATGGTGTCCACCAGCGTTTTGAATGCCAGCAATAAAGGTGATGAAGGAGGCACTCTATTCTACACTCCCCCGGAGGCCTTTGAACAGGACGACTACTGTCTTGTCCGCTCTTATGATATTTACAGGTAAACTCTTGAAGGAATGCTGTTGATATAGTCATTACATTTATTTTATTATGTGAAAAGTTTCAAACCTTTTCTTTTTTAATATATTTATATTTTTAAGTTACGGCATACTCCTCTGGACCATTCTTACTGGAAAGGAGCCCTATCTAGCAGGTAAAGTATTCACTATTTCATGTGAATGTATACAGCAGCACACATACAGTAAGTATGAATGGAGTTTGAACTTAAGTGGTTGTAGATGAGACTGTACTGTATCTCTCACAGGAATTTCACTTACAATCAACATGCTTGATTTGTGATATCTGTTAATGAGCCTTTCGACTATCTGTTTTTATTTTTCATATTTGCTGTGTAAAGCAATGTGTAAGCTTTTAGAAAAGTGCTAAACAAATACATGTATTATTATTATTATTTATAGGCTACCACTATGTACATAACCACTATGTACTCATTCATACTTATGTATTCAAATTTTTAACACATTTTTGTACTCAAATTTTGTTCTGTATATTTTGTAGGGGTAAATCGTCACGTGCTGCTCTTCAGAATTATTCAGGGAGACAGACCTGATCTTCACAAAATTGATCAGAGCAAAGCAGATGGATTAGAAGAGCTAGTTGAGCTCATGAAGAGGTGCTGGGACAAGGATCCCACTAAAAGGCCCACGTTCAGAGGTGAATTCTGTGTCTAAAATATATTTTTGTCATGTTTTGTATATTTAAAAACTTCAAACATACTGTATGATTTAAACAGAAACAAGTATACTGTGTACACGTTTTACAAATTGTAAAACGATATTTTTTGTGATTAAATGGTCTCTGATCGCCATGCCGGCACTTTACAGTATGTAGCTGAAAGAGGGCAGGATTCAAGAGGGATATTATTTTGTTGCCAAAATATATCAAAAATACTTTGTCAAAATGATTTATACACTAGTATCCAAATGGTATCCTAAACAGATTTTCAAATTTGTCAAATTTTCATTCATGTAATTCATGTGAAATAATTAGACCTACTTTATATTTGAACTTGTTATGTACGCACAATATTCACGCCGGTACAGAGGTATATAATTCTGGTAATTTACATTGTCAAACGACTAAATATCTTTGTCCTGTCATGGGGGTTTTCCTTTCAGGATGCACAGAAGTGACAGGTCGTGTTTTTTCAAAGCATAAGAAGGGAATCCATGCTGCTGTCAACGAAACCTTGGCAAAGTTGGTAGGTACACATTTTTCTAGCTGTGTTCTCAAACTCAGAACCACTTTAAGTAGTTTAATTTGTACTTTTACATAGTCTTACATATTGTTAAAAGCGTGTATATTTTAAATACTTAACACGAGCACAGTGTAAACACGGTGGAGAAAAAGGGGAACAGAGAAGAGGGGATGGGAGGAAGAGAAGGGCTGTTTCAAAACAAACACACACACACACACACACACACACACACACACACACACACACACACACACACACACACACACACACACACACACACACACGGAGGGGTCACAGGGGTAGGAGGAACAGAGAGGAGAGGCAATTACAACACATTTGAGCAATGTATTCATGTCCACATAAAGGAAAGCATACAATTACACAAATATTAAAGGTGCAGTTATGGTTACATTTATAATCAAGGCATAATGTCTCCACCCTCCAACCCAGCACTGCAACAGACATGATTTGGCACACACAGCAGCCCAAAACTAGTGCCCTATAAACAACTGGACTTACCAAATTCTGGTAATTTACATTGTCAAACGACTAAATATCTTTGTCCTGTCATGGGGGTTTTCCTTTCAGGATGCACAGAAGTGACAGGTCGTGTTTTTTCAAAGCATAAGAAGGGAATCCATGCTGCTGTCAACGAAACCTTGGCAAAGTTGGTAGGTACACATTTTTCTAGCTGTGTTCTCAAACTCAGAACCACTTTAAGTAGTTTATTGATGGAAGCCCACTATAACATTTTATGAAAAAGGCCTTAATTGCGGATTATACTAGGGTCAGTCCACCCTAGGTGGACACGCATTGACCTTTTGCACCTTAATCCCATGTATAACGCACTGACTTTTTTTTTGTCTTTTTATTGTGCTCTTTTTTCTCTAAGCACCTTAACGTCCATAAGTATATCATGCACTGTATAAGTATATATCATGCACAGTATACATACATTGCTGCTATGCTCAGGCACCTTAGTTTTTATTATCTCAGATACTTTGTAAATATGTAGATAACTTGTCTGGCCTTCTGTTGTTCTCTTGTTTTGATCTCCTTCCCACTTGCCCCCCACCCCTCTTCTTCTCCCCCCCCCCCCCCCTCTTCTTTCTATGGAATTAACGTTGCGATGTACAAAAACGAATTTCACCCACTTTTTTACCTTGTAAACCTGTGATGTGACAATAAAACTGATTCTGATTCTGATTCTTAATTGTGAGTTTATGATTTTTAACTACATCTCAGACACATTTGTATATTTTTCTTCGACAGACAGATTCTATATCTACAACAGGCAGAGGTTCTACGGACCCTGCAACCACAGCTCTTCTCCATCCCACAACAGCTCCAAGTATGTTTATTTCTATTTTAATTGAAGCCTGGACAATTTATTTCAAAACAGTGATGTAAATATGCATATTTTTCAATTTGTTGTTTGTTTTGTTCAAAGCTCACATGAATGAACACACATGATCTCTAGAGTTGTGTGATCCAGAAGTATCAGTAAAATTTTAGCATATTCCATTCTGATTAGCTACAATTGCTTTTAGGTCAGACTCAATAAGTAATGGGTAAGTTAAAACGTTCAGGGCTTGGTAGAGCATTTCACTGTGTTGAATATCACATTGAATAACATCGAGGGGCCTATGAAACAGTTGACCTTGTAGATCTACTGTTTCTGAAACATTTAGAAAAAGCCGTTGCCAAATAGAACGGGGTTCTGACGATTTTCCTGTTGCAATAATAATATGCCTGTTCTGTTATAAGCAGCCATGTTGAGGGACTTTTCAGCAAAGGCATTTTGTTTCACTGTTTCCCCAGGCTCATCAGATTTCCATCGTCTCACACTGGACACAAACTCGGCAGAGAGATGCCTCTCTCTGTCTGAGAACAACAGGAAGGTGACATGGAGGGGATGGGGTCAGGATCCTCCTGATCATCCTGACAGGTTTGATGGATGGGTCCAGGTTATGTGTACAGAGGGTCTGACTGGACGCTGTTACTGGGAGGTAGAGTGGAGTGGAGTGGTTTCTATAGCGGTTACTTACAGAGGAATCAGCAGGAAAGGACGTGGTAATGACTGTGGGCTTGGATACAATAACAAGTCCTGGAGTCTGAAATGTTGTGGTGACAGTTATAGAGTCATACACAATAATGAGGAGACTAACCTCCCTGTCCGTCCCTCTGGCTCCAACAGAGTGGCAGTGTATCTGGACCAGCCTGTTGGGACTCTGTCCTTTTATGAAGTGTCCTCGGACACACTGACACACATTTACCTGTACACCTTCCAGGACACATTCACTGAACCTCTCTATGCTGGGTTCTGGGTTTACTATGACTCCTCCTCCTCAGTGTGTCTGTGTGAGCAGAGATGAGAGTCTTTATGTAAGGATGACATCAGGTTGCCATGGTTACTCAACATGATTGAGTCCAGGCATAAAGGCCCCAAAATAAATCTTAAAAAATATAAGTATATATTTTGGTGGGCCGTGTTGGTGTTGTAATGCCTGATTTATTGAACACTTACATGTTAAAATAGACTATCTACAAGCTCGATGACAAGTTGTAAGCTTGTAGATCAGATATTTTTGGAGCACGACACCCACACACAACCAAGCATTAAATGACTCTTAGTTCTACTGGATCTCTTCTCCACTAGTCCCTCCCTAACATTTTAGTCAAGTTTTTATTTGTTGATGAAATAGTCCATATATTTAGTCATAGTTTTAGTCATCATAGCTTAGTTTTTATGCAGTTTTGATTTAGTTTTTGTCAGTGAAAAAAGGAGGACAATAATTAATCTATGTTCAGCTAATTGTGATCTATTATGACAACAGCAGAATAGTGACTATGTTTAACTCTTCCCTCTCCTACTGCTGTGAGCATGTTGTTGGTTGACTAGACTTTATGTCATTTACTCTCATAGTGAACTTTGTAAATCACTCTGGATTCAAACATCTACTAAAAGACTGCATTCATTAATTGCATTCAAATCCTTCGTTGTTCATCTATTGATTAATTATTAGATCGTTATTTCATCGTCATTCCATATTATTCTCATTCTTCACGTTATTGTATGATCATTTGTAGAAGTGTTTAATTGTTTAATAAATGGATTCTTAAAAGTCTGATATTGTTCTTGTGTATTAATAGTCATAGTGTTGTCATGACAACATGGCCACAGCTCATTGGTCATGCTTGTCATTTCATGATTACAAATACATGTATGTTTTGTAATACTAATGAAAATAATAATCATAATCTACAAAAGTAACTAGTAACTAAAGCTTTCAAATGATTAGTGGAGTAAAAGTATGATATTTGTCTCTGAGATGTAGTGGAATAGACGTAAAATGATAGAAAATTGGAAATACTCCAGTAAAGTAAAAATACCTCAACTGTACTTGAGTAAATTGTACTTTACACCACTGAGCACAAGCCATTGTATATTTTAATTCCACAGTTAATAAAAGTCATTGATATGGCTTTGATTTTCGATTTGCAGTCACAGAAGAAGCACACAGTGTGAAATCTCTGATAGCTTGGCCAAAGTTGAGTTACTATAAGTGGTTCTCAACCTGTGGGTCGGGGCCCACTGGTGGGCCATGAGAAAGTGGGGCCCCAAATAATTGACAAAAGACTAAGATTTTAGTGATAATTTAATAGATAGATAGATAGATAGATAGATAAAGAAATGAAACCTTGGAAAGTTTTCATTGTGATACCAATAAATTAAAGATACAATTACGATTTTTTGTTTTACCTATTAAGTTGTACAATAGACCACTAGAGGCTGCTGTTGATCTCAAAATGTTGTGCTAATCATCCTGACATTACCTTGATGTCACAATGCAGACACATTATAACAATATTGTAACGAAAACAAATTACTCACGCCGACATAAAAGTTTGAATATTTTAACCATCATGTTCTTGGCAAAGTTTCCTCAGCCAACAGCACATGCTCTGTTGTCCTTTCAAATGCCTGTGAGCACAAAGCATTTCAGCCACGAGTCACTGCATTCTGCTGTGGTGGTTGGGACTGCCAGGTTCACTGTTGCATCCTGTATAGTAGCCCAACAGTTCTTAACCTGTGGGGTCCCCACATGATTTTGGGGAGGTCCCCAGATGACAGTGAAGTGGCAATTTTAAGGACTTTTAAGACCTATTTAATACCTCAAAAAGAAAAAGACCATTACTGCATCAAGAAACCATACTATAAAAACTGGTCAAACATTGGCCAAATTGTCATAATATAAGAAAGAGGCAAAAATTGTGTAAATAGCAGATCTACAAACTCAGCTATTTTAACAATATTTATCTGTGGAACCGAGTCAAACTAAATGCCTCAACTCCTACATTCCAAGTGTTTGTCAGGGTGGGGGGTCCCCAGTTCAAATATGGTTATTTTGGGGTTCGCGGCCTGAAAAGGTTGAGAACCACTGCTGTAGCCTGATGTTCAGAATACACCATACGTTGTATCCTGATGTTTCAGTGCGGCGAACTGAAGCCGTTCAAACTCCCAGGATGCATCACATCATGTTGTCACGTCTTGGACGTTTCCGGCAGGTTGACTTTAGATCTGACAGAACAAATGAAGGTGAAACTCACTGCATGATCAAGCACATTTAACAAAAGGGGTGTAAGTGACTTTTATTGTATTTATTTAGTTTTGTTAAAATAAGTGTTGCATATCTCTACATTCTGATAGTAATCATTACTTAACCTTTGCTTTTATATGAAATATCCGAGACCATTTCCGTTTCATGGAAGATGCTTGTTTGACCACTTCAAATGCTCTAATATTAAAATAATAACCGAAAATAGCCTATACAAGCTCTCAGTGTGTCACATTGAGAGCTTGTAGTTCTTTTAAATTGTGGTGACAGTGCAGTTTGACCACTTGCTCTAATCTTAAAATAATAACCGAAAATAGCTTACCGGTATCTACAAGCTCTCAATGCTTGTAGATAGGCTATTTTCGCTGCGCAACATGATTCCATTTCCAAATTACTTTAAAAGGTAGATATATATTAACAAAAAAAAAATTGTAAAAAGGTTAAAGCACTATTTTCTGATTGCTATAGAGTGTTTGTTCAGTAACAGCGGTCTCCCTGTCTCTCCAGCTATTTAATAAACAGAAAATACATTTTCAGGTAAGTAAGATTTCAGCCAATCAAGAGTATTTCAGCGTCATTTTATAGTGTTCCAGTTACAATTGTGTCTGCTCATGTCTTTGTGTCATCACTTCCAATTTCACTTGTTGTCTCCGCCAGGCCGAAGAGGTGGCTGAGACTATGTTTTGCAATTTTCAGATTTTGTCCAAAAATCACACACATTTGTACACATTATCTCTATAGTCATGTGATCAAGACTGATCCGTCTTGATTTTTTAAATGTCATCCTGATTGGTGAATTTCGAAAATTGCTGGCCCACAATAACCTACCTGACCTGGCGGAGGAGACCTGTGCTCCGAGGAGCACTTTTTCTAGTTTAATCTGTATTCTGGCTGAGTTCTCTATCCTGTTTGGATACAATTGGTATCCCGACCTGAAAATGCATTTTCTGTTTAATAAAGAGATGGAGAGACATGGGAGACTCCTGTTACTGAACACTCTATAGCAACGAGTACTATCAGAATATAGAGCCATTTATCACTTATTTTAACCAAAGAAAATCACTTACCCTACCTGTAAATCAGTGGTGGAGACTGAGAACTTGTTTTTTTGTGAGTCACACCGCCTGCAGTTGTCGTCTTGACTGGATGCGATCACATCGAGGGCAGCAGCTCAGAGCTGTGAAACAGTCTCTGTGAAAGCACGCCTTGCACACTGAAACACAAAGAACGGTTCCATACGCGTTGGTTTTACCCAGTGGTTGGAACAGAAGTACTACCGGTTTTCGTTACTTAAGTAAAAGTGGCAGTACCACAATGTAGAAATACTCTGTTTCCAAGTAAAAGGGCCTGCATTAAAAATGTAACTTTAGTAAAAGTACAACAAGTATTGGCATCAAATTATACTGAATTACCTCCCTTTTTTTATTCCATTCTGCAAGTTGTAGTGTACACACACGTTTCTTGTGTGTGTGTGTGTGTGTGTGTGTGTGTGTGTGTGTGCGTGTGTGTGCGTGTGTGTGTGTGTGTGTGTGTGTGTGTGTGTGTGTGTGTGTGTGTGTGTGTGTGTGTGTGTGTGTGTGTGTGTGTGTGTGTGTGTGTGTGTGTGTGTGTGTGTGTGTGTGTGTACGTGCGCAGAGACAGTAAAAGGGCATGCCACTTCCATATACTGTAAAGTAAATCAAGTCAAAAACAAAATGATGTATTTTTCAAGGTGTATTCAACCACTGTTTTTGCTACTTCTAAACTTGATTCTTTGCTTTCATTTAATGCAGTTTCACTGCCAATGAATCCCATTACATTTCACTGTGCACAGTGGTGGACAAAGTATAGGCTATAGTAAAGTAAATATTCAATATTTACTTTACTGGAGTATTTCCAGTTTTCATTTGAAAATAGCCGATGTACAAGCTCACAATGCGTCGCCATGCGACGCTTTGTGAGCTTGTAGATCTGCGATTTTCAAAAGATTTTATACATTCTGCATAACGAGTACTTTTACTTTTGGTACTTAAAGTACATTTTGATGCTAATACTTTTGTACTTTTACTCGAGTACATTTTTAATTACGGCCTTTTACTTGTAACAGAGTATTTCTACATTGCAGTATTGATACTTTTACTTAAGTAAAAAATGTGAGTACTTCTTCTACCACTGTGCCCACCACACGTGACTTTATTTTTAGAGAGTTGGAGGAAGTGATACCTGGACAGCGTTTGCACGTGTCACTCTGAAAGGAGAAGAGGACGTCCCCCTCTCTGCAGAACTCACAGATGAAACCTCTGGCCAGACACAGCTGCATGGGGGGGGGGGGGGGACACATCACTGACACAGTCAACAGGCAACAGAGTCTAGGGCTGGCACCATTACACATTTAAGTTGACGCTTACTTGCGATTAACGATTGAATTGTGTTTTTGGCCATTGAACACTGGAACTTAATTTCTGCAAAAATGCAGAGAGCAGATATGACCAATAACTTAAATATACATGGTATACAAAATATACAAAAAGACTGACATTTAATAATTTTCAAAATAGTAAAAATAGCTGATCTACAAGCTTACAACGCGTCACGAAGTGACACGTTGTAAGCTTGTAGATCAGCTATTTTTACGATTATGACGATTATGCAAAATAACTGCGATTGACTCAAATAATTGCGATTAGGCGATTATGTAATAATTGTGACAGGCCTAACAGAGTCATGGACATTTAAAGTACAGTATAGAATGTCGGGTGGAAACCTCCAAAACCAAACCAAAACTTGCAGTGGCTCTCAAACCTTTTTCAGGTCAAGGACCCCCAAAGTAATACGTTTTTGGCCACAGACCCCCCATCACAAAATATTTGGTGCCAGGGACCCCCATACAAGATGTGTGTTGTTGTTGTTTTTTCATTACAAAAAATGTTAGAAAATAGCAGATGTACAAGCTCACAACATGTTGCGATGCAACGTGTTGAGAGCTTGTAGATCTGCCATTTTCAAATAGCCAATGTAAGTAGGTTTAAAGTAGTTAAAACTGATTTGGATGTCATATTAACACATTTTGCTGGGGACCCCCTGGGCTGGAACCCCCTCCCAAGGACTCCTGGGGGTCCTCAGATCCCAGTTTGAGAACCACTGTTGTATTGCACTGGTTCTCAACCTGTTTCATGTCAAGGACCCCCAAATTGGTACATATTAGCCCGCAGACCCCCATATGAAAAGATATGGCAGGGACCCCCATATTAATTTCAAGGACCCTCAGTTTTATATGCATCATAGACCCCCATGTGATACCATTTTAAATCTTTGGGACCCCAAACATTCTCAGTGTCACTTTAACTCTGAGAGTGTTCCAGTTGTACTCTCTCAGACTGAGTTACAGACCCACAAGGGTCCATTTGGTTAACTATCAATGATTTTGCTGGGGACCCCCTGGAAACCCCCTCAAGGACCCCTCACTGTTGTACTGCACTACATTACCTCACAGTTGTAGACGTGTGTGGAAGCGCTGCACAGCGCGGCTCTGGCCAGCGGCAGCAGCTGACCTTTCTTGACCCTCAGCAGGTCGTCCATGGAGAAGAGGTGTGGCCTCTGGGTCAGGTGACCAGGAAGCAGTTCAAACTCACTCGTCACTCTGCAGAGGGTGCATAGTAAAGTAAAGTATATTTACTCAGGCTTACTTGAGTATTTATTTTATCCTTCGATACTTTTATACTTCTACTCCACTACACCTAAGAGGCAAATATTAGTGAAAATAGCAGATCTACAAGCTCACAACGTGTGGCATCGCAGTGCGTTGTGAGCTTGTAGATCAGCTATTTTCTAAACATTGTGAATTTGTTTTTATATTATAAAATCAAAGT
The DNA here is from genome assembly GCF_963280865.1 of Gymnoscopelus braueri. Lineage (NCBI taxonomy): Eukaryota > Metazoa > Chordata > Actinopteri > Myctophiformes > Myctophidae > Gymnoscopelus > Gymnoscopelus braueri. The sequence goes on along the minus strand of NC_137618.1, from coordinate 9,803,900 downwards.
GAAAGTGGTGAAAGTGTGCCTGTTATTTTTTTTAATTATATTTAACCAATGAAAAGTATTAAGAGTTTGTGACTGAACAATAACTACATTGGAACACAGGTTATTTCTTCCAGACACGCACGCACGCACTTACACTAAAAGTTGTATCCCCACCCCAAACTTAACCTTGCACCAACCCTGAACAGACTAATGTTAAATGTAAGGTTTCCTCTAGGCCTTGGGAAACATACAGACAGACAGACAGACAGACAGACAGACAGACAGACAGACAGACAGACAGACAGACAGACAGACAGACAGACAGACAGACAGACAGACAGACAGACAGACAGACACACACACACACACACACACACACACAGAGTAATGTTTTGAACAAGGTTTCTACCCAAAAGGAACGATATGAAAACTAAAATGTGCCACATACCCGGCAGATAATCTGCACGCTGCCAGCAGCCTCTTGATGCTGATCAGCTGCTGTTGAAGCTCCTGGAAAGAGGACAGAGACATAATCATTCAAATAAACAAGGGATAATCAATGGGGACTGGGGAGCAGGTCATAATTGAGAAATAAACCCTGACAGGGTGATTAGACGCCATGCGAAGGGGTCTTCATCACCCTGAAGGTAGACAACCGTAGGTACGCGTGCCATCATTGACACGGGGAAGGGTAATCACTGGCACAGTGGCATACGTTTGAGGGAGCCCTCATGGACAGGCAAATTTGGTTATGCTTAAAGGAGTAGTTCACCCAAAAAATTACTTATTTTCTATCGATTACACACTCCATAAAGCCTTGAATTCCTGGATTTGTTTTTGTTTTTGTCCCATTCTTAAGCCAAGAATTTCCGGTTTCCAGTAGGACACTCAAAGAATCTCTTTTGAGTCTCTTGGAAATGCAGACGGTAATCTTAATGTTTGGCTTAGGAATGCAACCAAAAACCAAAAACGAAAAAACATGGGGTGTGTAATTGATAGAAATTAAGTCATTTTCTGGGTGAACTACTCCTTTAAGTCTTGAAATGTGTGTCACATATCCAGTGTTAAGCACCACTTTGAGAATACACACTTTGAGTCACAAATGTGTCACTGTCCAGCTATACAGACTCTGAACTCTGATGAATAAGATGGGGTGGAGTCTGGGAGATTGGTGTGGTTATTGAGTCGAATGATCATCACACTTTGCTGATGTGAAATTAATTATTTCTTAAAAATTGTTATTGCAGCTGTGTACAATCAAAATCTGTAGAAAATATTTTATGTTGATGTGGTGTCATAAGTATACACTTGGCACGGTGACTATCTAAGGGGGGAAAGCAAAGGGAAAAAGGCATTTCAAGTCACAAAGGTTGCCAATGCCTGCTATACAGTATTTGTATACATCAGGGGTCTTCAACAGGGGGTCGGGGGTCCCCAGAGATACTGCAGGGGGGCCACCAAATCTTTGTGTGATAGGGACTTAAATTTTTACATTAACCACTTGAACTCTCGCATCCCTATTCTGGGGGGACATTAGCTCAAAACAGCTGATCTACAAGCACACAGCGCGTCGATTTCCGGCGACGTGGTTTAGTGTACAGGGAAAAAAGAGCAGACCAAGTACCGAGCCAAAGGTCAAGTTTACAAAGTATTGAGGGGTTTAAGTGGTTAAATGTCAGAAAACACACATTTAACATGAATCCAATATGTAGTGGGGGTCCCTGCTTCAACTCTCTCTCTCAACTAAGGGGTCCTTGGCCTGAAAAACGTTGAAGATCCCTGGCGTACATAATTCTAACAATAAATAATACACTGATAGTAACCAACAGTGAACAGTGTTCTCCTCACCTTGAACTTGTCCAGTTCTTTCACTCTGCTGTAGAGGGTCTTGCCCACCACCGTCAGATCAAAGACAGGCTGGTGCCAAACGGAATCCAACAGCTGCTTGGAGAAGTTACTCACAGAATACCTGCAATATTTATATTATTACATTGTATAGGTCACTCACAGAATACCTATAATACTTATATTACATTGTTGTTAGGATTTTAACCCATTGAGACCTGGAACGCATTCTGTGTCACTTTTTTGATTTGAGCTAAAAAGCATTATTTTACACTTTGGCTATTCAAAAAATAGCAGATCTACAAGCTCATAGCGCGGCACCGAGTGCTACGAACACTGCGCTACGAGCTTGAAGATCTGCTATTTTAGAAAAAAATTGAAAATGATTGCAAATCTTTGAATATTATATTTTTTAAAGCAAACATTTCTACCTCAAATCTTTGCTTTTGGGGGGATTCTACAAATGTCTTTTTTTTTTTTTTTTTCTAACTTATGTTGCTATAATCAGAGATTCTCAAACTGTTTCATGTCAAGGACCCCCAAAATGATATGTATTTGTCCGCGGACCCGTTTCAGGGACCCCCCCAGAAGCAAAGATTTGAGTTAAAATGTTCGCTTTAAAACAATATATATTCTAAAGATTTGCACATATTTTCAAGATTTTTCTAAAATAGCAGATCTACAAGCTCGTAGCGCGGCACTCGGTGCTTATATATCTGCTATTTTTGAATAGCCAAAGTGTAAAATAATGCTTTTTTAGCTCAAATCAAAAAGTGACGCAGATGCGTCCCAGGGTCTTAATGGGTTAACCTATGCTTTGTTGTTTCGTGACATAACATAAGATTGATACAGTAATGTGATTGGCAACAGTCGTTTTTATGTTTTTTTCTGTAAATAAATGCCCTATGATACTACAGTTTTGGACATATGAGGTCTACACCCGACAGCAACGATATGTAGGAAATAATGTGCATGTTTCTGCCCCACTGAGCTGTCAGGATATTAGTAGTAATAGTAGCTGTAGTAAAACACATTAGTAATAGTAGTAGTATAGTATCAGGAGTACTATTAGTTAGGGCTGCACAATAAAACATACAAAACCCTTGTTGAATATTGCGACGACGACATGACTCGCGATAAGTAAAACAATATCGCAGTGTATACATTTTGGACGTCGTTCTACCCTGGGTTTAGTGCTAACATAGAACCCAGACAAGGAAAAGCCTACTGTATGCACACACTGAAGAAAAGGGTAATGGATTACTACGTATTTACATTACAACAACATGGCTGTAGCCAAAAACAGCTGCTATTGGCAATGAATATAATTATACCACCCAACTTATCAATACAGTTTCTCACGGCTCTGCTTAAAAAAATTTCTTCTAATCTAAACAAAGACATCCTTTATAAGTGGATTGTTGAAATGAATATAAACCCAAAAACAAGTTAAGTAATTAGCAGGGTGATTGGCCAAATGTATTGATAATCAGAGTTAATACTTTGGAGGTAAATACACAATTTATTGCCGTTCAAGAAGCAGTGTTTTTCTATTATGCATATTGTGCATGTTACTGCAATGACAATAAATGTCAAATGTATTGTGCAGCCCTACTAGTAGCTGTAGTAACATAAGTAGTACTGATAGTACAATGGAAATAAGTCCTGGACTTAATTGTGTCATATCCTCAAATAGTTTTAAATTGTGTTATGACTTTTCAAATAAACTAAAAGCTGTAGTACTGTTAGTAGAGGTAATAGTAGTAGGACTATTGGCAGTACCTGCTAAAGTCCCAGTGGGTCAGAACTCGGGCAGGGATAACAGCTTCAGAACCAGCATGGCAGCAGTCACAGAAGTACCTCTCAATGGAACGATAAATACAGTTTGACTTTAATATGTGTGCCATTCATACAGTGGGTCATCTAAGAATTTACTTTTAAGATTAGTTCATGTCAGCCTCTTTAAAGCAAGCAGGTTGTCTGTCTCTTGATTAAAAAAACACAGATTTTATGTTTTATTTTATGTAAATACTGTATCTCACATATACACATCATACATTAAACCACAGACTTTAGGGGGAAAGAAGAACAGAACCTATGAATAAGGGCTTTATTAGCACGATCACCATTGATCTTTTGAAGTTTGATTAGCTCATGTTCACATATCACTAGCAATAAACTTTAAAAAACACTTATCTTAATAATTAAAAAAATTATATAATTCAGATCTGATATTTTTGCCAAATGATATGCTAGATGCTAGGGTTCATGTGTCTAAACATACTTGCCAAGGTAGTCACAATAGCGTAACTTCTTGATGTACCCTGAGACGAAGAGAGAGGCATTGTGGGAGATGTGGTTAATGGTCAGGAAAGAGACAGCTTGTGATTTATAATAAAGTCAGAGAATAAATCCTGGTTTTGTTCTGTGGCTTCAAGGCATTGGATAAGACACGCACATACGGTATTCAATTAACAATGACACAAGAATCAACAGCTACTGTATGACTAATAATGGCAGACATTTTGCAGAAGACAAGTCCGCTCACATTTCAAAACAAGCTCTTTTTTTGTTCCATAAAAAAAAAGTTGTTCCAGGTAGTGGCAATAACTGTAAAATACTGTAAACAGTGATGTTCATGGCAGGATTCATTGAAACTAGTTGGAACTCTAAATGAAGGTGTCAGTAACATGACAAGCTAACCGAGCTAGATTCATGTGGTTACCCTTTTCAAATTTCACAATGGTCAAAACCCATGATGTAATCCTGACCATTGATCAATCCCATCCACAGCACAGTAAAATGACTTTAGGCTAATTTGGGTCCATTCTTACACTCTGAGGGTCACACTAACATTTACACTGTAACAACATTTACGGTGTGGTCATCTACACCCGTGGTTCTCAAACATTTTCACGACAAGGACCCCCAAATTAATATGCATCTGGCCAAAGACCCCCCATCTAAAAATATTTGTTTAAGATTTTTTGAATGTGACTGTGCAACCATGACTACAGATACCATTGTCTGCGAGGACTGTTCACTAAAATAAACAGCTTTAATTTGAGGAACAATTTTCTTCGTCACTGTCTTCATAATGCCAATGGTCAATGCCTGTGTAGTTCAGATCAATTGGTCAAACCACTGAGGATAAAACGCAGTTCCAGACAACCTCAAGTATATAAGGTTAAAGTGGTTAAAATGATTGTGATTCTATGTTAACAATTTTGTTCTGGGGACCCCCTGCAATCCCTTCAAGGACCCCCGGGGGTCCCCAGACCCCACTTTGAGAACCACTGATATGAAATGATATCAATTGTACTCACGGGGTTCTATCTCTGTTCCACAGCCTGCACACAGGAAGTGCTGAGAGGTCACGACCTCACTGCGTCTGAGGGATCATGTGACAACAGGAAACTGACTCAGCCGCTGAGCGAACTGAACCAGTTCAAAGGTCAAAAGTAAACAACTGTACATACAGTGCCTCAGAGTTTCTCAAACTTTTTCATGTCAAGGACACCCAAATTAATTAATCAATGTATTTGGCCAAGGACCCCATCTGAAAATAGTGTGTGCCAAGGAACAAAATATTTTTTGAAAATAGCAGTTCTACAAGCTCAAAACGTGTCACATCACAAAGTGTTTGCGAGTTTGTAGATTTACTATTTTCAAGTAGCCGATGTATGGTGGTTATGGTGGTTAAACTGGTCTTGATTCTGTATTAACACATTTTGTCGGGGACCCATGGGCTGGGGGTCTCCGGACCTTAGTTTGAGATCCACTGCAGTACATAACTCTCCAGCAGTAACTCTCAACCTGTTAACCACCTATGCCTTATGTACTTAATGTTACGACAAATAGATAAACTGAAGATGTCATTATTTTTTCTTTAAATCTTTTGAAAAAAAAATATATTTTTGAATCTCTTTTATGTTTTCAGTTTCGCCTATAATGCCCCAAATATGGATGCCTGTGTGTGTGTGTGTGTGTGTGTGTGTGTGTGTGTGTGTGTGTGTGTGTGTGTGTGTGTGTGTGTGTGTGTGTGTGTGTGTGTGTGTGTGTGTCTCTACCTGTGTGATGGATGGACAGTGTACTGTATAGTGAATTGTGGTGGGGTCCAGTCCCATGTTCCTCTCATCCTGGTCCTCAGGGTGATCTCCTCACTCAGACTGCCCCTCCCCCCTCCGCTCACCACCTCACCACCAGTACCTGGCAACTGGAGACAATCACATCCTCGCGCTGGTCACTTAACTCTGAAAGACTCGCACACCACAACAAAACAATGTCAAAGGTATTGTTTTTACATGCTCATTGCTCACACACGTAAAGTGCTCAAAAAGATGCTTTCTGTGGACAAGGCCTCAATTAGAGATGCACAAAATGTTTTACTCAAACAGTACTCAAATAAATATACTCTGTTAATGTCCATCCCTGAGTAAAGCTGACGTTCTGACCTGCAGCAGTGAGGTGCGTAGGCTGTGTCGGCCACGTTGCAGAACCCCCTCCGATGGAAACCAGTTTCTCCGGAACACCAACACCAGCTGCTGTGCCAGACGCTCCACGGCGCTGTGCATCATGGGAGACTCCACGCCGCTGTGCATCATGGGACACTCCACGCCGCTATGCATCATGGGACACTCCACGCCGCTATGCATCATGGGACACTCCACGCCGCTATGCATCATGGGACACTCCACGCCGCTATGCATCATGGGACACTCCACGCCGCTATGCATCATGGGACAGAGCAGGGACCTATAAACCCAGGTAAAGTAATGCAAGACATGTATTGTTGAGGTCTTGTCCTGGGTACGATTTAACCACTATTCTGGGCTGGGGGGGGGGGGAGTTCGGCAAAAATAGCCGATCTACAAGCTCACAGTGCGTCGCTTTTGCTTGGAGGATGATGACGGAGGATGATGGCGAAAAAGTGTCAGGGACACTGTTATGTCACATCCTGTTTATTGGGCAAACGTTTCGCTGTAAAATCTGTTCTTACTCTACACTGGTGACTCAACCGAGAGTTGACCCTTTCTTTCACAATAATATTGTATTAGTGATTGTATTTGAGGGCATCCTAATGACCACAAAACAGACAGACAAACAGACAGACAGATAGATATATAAATTAATAGTTATTGTTTGGTTTGATTGTTGTGACTTCCTTACTCTGTGAGGGAGGCTCTGCTCATCAGTGTTTTGTCCACTCCACAATCTGAAAAACAAATGTAGTATTGTTCAGGAATTTGAATCAGAGTTCCTGTTTTTGCATTTGACTTTCATAAACATTTAGCCGACACTCTTATCCAGAGCAATGTATGATAAATGCCAAACACAGTACAATATTGGCCCGTGTTCGGGGGACGGAAGCTGGGGCAGGGAGGGTGATATTTGTCACTTTACTCCTACGGGCTGGGGCGGCACCTGTCAGCAGTGAGTATTGGGCGAGAGAAGTAGGATGGAGGCTATACGTCCTCCAGGTGGGGGCTCCTCACAGGTAGGTGAGCCAGTAGGATAAAACAGCAGTGACAACACACAACTGTGTGCGGGGAGGAATTAATGGGCAGAACGACTACATTCGGGAGAAAAAGGGGTAAAAATCAACAAAAAAAGAACAAAAAATATGCTAAACAGCGGCTTTGTATAAAGCACCCAGGAGTAAATTCATACTATTACAGTAATATAGAGTGAACAGGTAAACAGGACTGTGAGTTTGAGGTTAATCAGTATTTTTACAAGGAAGGGAAACGTTCCTTAAGAATGTATGAAAATCGTGTTGGAAACCAAAACAAAATTTGAGATTTACTCACGACCCCAAAAAATGGGTCCACGACGCGACCCCTGCTTTCCCACCGGATCGTAGTAACTTCAACTTGGTGATGACCCTAGTCACTGCGTCGCTTTGTGTTCTTCTAGTAGTAGTAGTTGTGAATTAGCTAGACACAATTAACTAGACATTTAGACTGGCAAGTTCCTTTATCCTCATAAGCGCTAATGCACCCAACTGTTTTTTGCCAGGTTTTATTTTTGTTGTTTCTCATAAGCGTGCGTCCGTTGTTCTTCAACAACCCAGCCGTCTGCCCAAGCCCGGTGGCAAAAGCGGTTGTGCGTCCACGACCCATTGTTTGGGGAAATACTGTTCTACTTTAGACAGATACCTTTATTGATACCGGTATAAATAAAATGTATAAAAAGTAAGTACCTTCAAAGCCACTGTCAGTGGAGAGGACTGCAGAGAGGGTCTTCGTTTGGAGCGCAACACAATGACTTCCTGCTTCATCCACTTCCTGTTCCTGTCCGTGCGGATGTGTTTTCATGTCCGCCACACAGCGCTGTGTGTTTGCGTGTGAGCCAGCCTCAGACTCCTGTGTGAGTCTGTCTCTCCGTGTGCTGTCGTCATCGTCTCGTCTCAAGTCGTCTTTCTCGTGTATTAGTGTGTATGTGTCCGCGTCGTGGCTCTGCACCTGTGCGTCTACCTCTGGTCTCTGTCCGTCTTCGTGCGTGTGCGTCTCTGCCGTGCAGCGTTGTGTGTGTTGGCATAACGGTACGTCCTCTGCGGTGCAGTGTGTCTGTTCACATGCGTCTGCGTCCGACGCCTCTGTGTGTCGACGTGTGTCCATCTCTGTGCTCTTTCCGTGGTTGTGAGTGTGTATGTGTTGACTGTGTTCTGCGGGGTTGTGTGCGTCTGTATCGCTGGCTGTGGACATCCACTGGCTGAGGGTCAGGGTCCATTTCACCCTCTCCAGGACTTCCAGCACCAAGTCGACCACAATGAAATGGGCATTTTCCTAGACACACACACACACACACACACACACACACACACACACGTTTGCATTACTATACTATATGAGGACCTCAATGATAATAGCTGAAAATGTCCGAACAATAGCAGATCTGTAGATTTGTTGGGCTACTTTTTGGTGTGTGACGTATAAAATAGGGAAAAATCGAACCCCAACTCCTGAGGCTAATCTCTAAATATCTACTGTTTAACACCAACATCAACCTGAATCTTTACCATACCTTCTCCAGCTCACAGCTGGCTCTGAAGATGTCTGTGGAGCCCTCTGTGATGTCACTGCATCCGTCCTCCTGGTGGGACCATGGCGGAGGTGTCACTGGTACAAAACAAAATGACAGACAGTCACAAACCCACTGGACCAGTGGAAACACATCTAATACAAGAATACACACGCCATGTTTTTAGTGCATTTTTTCTTAACCCATTAAGACCTGAGGCCAATTCTGCAAATGCCTTCTAAACCAGTAGTTCTTTCACGAAGTGACGCGCTGTGGGCTTGTATATCTGATATTTTTTTGAATAGCCAACGCTAAAATCTAAAACGAACACAGATGCTTTCCCGGTTTTAATGGGCTAACAATATGTATTTATTTATTTGCTTATTACCCCCGTTTCTGCCCAATTTAGTCGCATTTTTGGGTGTTGTCGCTGCTGTTGTATACTACTGGCTCACCTGCCAGTGAGGAGCCCCCACCGGGAGGACGTAGAGCCTTCTTCGTCCTACTCCTCCCGCCCAACACTCCCCACTGACAGGTGCCGCCCCCCAGCCTGTAGGAGTACTTGCAGTGACAAATATCACCCTCCCCACCCGGCTTCCCTCGCCCTGAACACGGACCCATTGTGTTTGTAGATGCTCGATAAAGCCGGATACATACCCTGTTTGATGCCTAGAAAGTTAATGCTCCCCTTTTGCTAAAGAAAATATAACAAATCTGAGTTTCTGAGCCAAAAGCGCAATAATCTTTTCAGAACTTTGAAGCGAGTCATTCGTCAATGATTGTGCAAAGTACATGTGTAAAACATTCAGTGGTGGAAAAAGTACTCAAATTCTTTACTTAAGTAAAAGTACCAATACTGCAAAATAAAAATACTCTGTTACAAGTAAAAGTCCAGAATTCCAAATTTACTTGAGCAAAAGTACAAAAGTATTGGCATCAAAATGTACTTAAAGTACCAAAAGTAAAAGTACTAAAATGTTTGAAAATAGCAGATCTACAAGCTCACAACGCGTCGCTTCGCGACGCGTTGTGAGCTTGTAGATCGGCTATTTTCAAATAGCCTATGTATAAAACAGGGCTAAAGTGGTTAATGTATGTTTCATAATATCAAAATGTATATCTGAAAAGTAACTAGTAACTAATGTTCTCAAATAATTGTAGTGGAGTTTTTACAAGTACAATATTTGCCTCTGAGATGTAGTGGAGTAGAAGTAAAAGTATTGGAAATTGGAAATACTCAAGTAAAGTACAAATACCTAAAAATTGTACTTAAGTACAGTACTTAAGTAAATGTACTTAGTTACTTTCCACCACTGAACATTTGACCTTCAGGTCATCCTCATTACCGTCGTGGCTGTGAGGACTTGTGTCTTCATGACTAATGAGTCTCTGCTTATGATCTTCCTCCTCCTCCTCCTCCTCCTCCTCATCTTTCTTAGTGTCATCGTTAGAAGAAACACTGTGTGTTAGTCTGAAGGCCTGCCTCAGGGGAGCGCTGTCGGACGGTGATTCAGACTGAGCACGAGAGCGCCTCACGGTCCTGTAACGGGTACGTCTGGAGATAGAAGGCCGAGGGGGCTGATGGGATAGCGTGGCGTCGCCCGGTCCTCCAGGGGGCTGATGGGATAGCGTGGCGTCGCCCGGTCCTCCAGGGGGCTGATGGGATAGCGTGGCGTCGCCCGGTCCTCCAGGGGGCTGATGGGATAGCGTGGTGTCGCCCTGTCCTCCAGGGGTTTCCGACACGGACGAGGGGAGGAGAGGGATCAGTTGTGGACTGTCACACTGTTGATGAGGACTGGAAATATCTTCTGTTGGAAGAGAGACTGAGAGAGAGACACACAGATAGTGAGAGAGAGACAGAAATACAGGACACACACACACACACACACACACACACACACACACACACACACACACACACACACACACACACACACACACACACACACACACACACACACACACACACACACACACACACACACACACACACACACACACACACACAATGTTAAAGAATGAGGTACATCTCATCATAGTTAAATGTAGCTGAACCGGTTAAACACTGATTTTAAAGGTACAGTAGGCAGGGTAAGTGGTTTTCTTTGGTCAAAGCTCTATATTCTGATAGTATTCATTGCTATAGAGTGTTTGTTCAGAAACAGGAGTCTCCATGTCTCTCCAGCTCTTCAATAAACAGCAAATGCATTTTCAGGTCAGGATACCAATTTTATCCAATCAGGATAGAGAACTCAGTCAGGATACAGATTAGTCTAGTCAGTGAAATTGGTAGTGGTGACACAAAGAAATGAGCTGAATAAATTGGAACTGGAAAGCTATAAAAAATAAATCTGAGAAATGTTGTCACCTAACTTAAAATGTATTTTCTGCTTATTATAGAGATGGGTGACTGAACAAACCCCCTATGACTGAACACCCTATAGCAATGATTACTATCAGAATATAATGCTTTAACCAAAATTTTGGTTTTGATTCAAACTGGCCTATAATAACCTAAACCTATATTGGACAAAAAAAATTAAATGTTCCGAACTTTTCAGAAACAGCAAAAAAATATTAGATCTACAAGCTCACAACGCGTCGCGTCGAACTAGTACATCGGCAATTTTCGCTGTTCGTAGTGTGACAAAGTTCAACCCATTTCGTTCCGTACTGTTCTTGTGGTGTCACCTTCGTACCGGTTTTGGTCAGAGGAGCCGCGGTTGTAAGTTCCGACTCTGGAACACCTTCCAGTTCCACACTCCAGGCGGCATAACCGGTCCTATGGAGAGGGGCCGGTACCGTTCTGAAACGCTCCATCTGAAGAGACAAGGAGGGAAGACAATGAGGAGTACGGAGGAAGAGGAGGGGAGAGGAAGACAGGGAAAGAAAGAGAATAAGGGGTAGTCAGAGAGAGAGAGAGAGAGAGAAAGAGAAAGAAAGAGAGAGGAGATTGCGATAAGGTTTATGATGACAGATTGACTACTAACTTCCTGTGCATGCAACCTCCTTGAGTCACAGCTGTACACAACACCCAAACCAGTGGTGGAATGTAACTAAATACATACTCAAGTTACAAGTACTGTACTTAAGTACAATCTTTAGCTATTTTTACTTTACTGGAGTACTTCCAATTTTACTTCTACTCTACTTCCCTGAAGAAGACCTTGCGTGGTCGAAATGTTGGTTTCCAAATAAATCCTGCATCGTGGCTACGAGTGTGAGGCCTTTTTCTTTACTTTCATATTTATTTACCAAGGTCAGCAGCACCTCACCAATACTGGTGTGTGCCCTCCTCCCTTTTGTTTGTACTCTACTGAAGCAAACATGAACAAAAGGTCCCTTCTACTCTACTACATCTCAAAAGCAAACATTGTACTTTTACTTTACAAAAACTTTAGTTAAGCGTGACTTTGTAGATTTAGATTATTACTACAAAACCACTTCAGACCTAAATATATACTTTTGTGATTTGAAAATAGCCGATCTACAAGCTCACAATGCGTCACTTTGCGACGTGTTGTGAGCTTATAGATCTGCTATTTTCAAAGGATTTCTTATACATTTCATGCATTTGAAAACTTGTGAAATGGTACCTTCTGCATAATGAGTACTTTTACTTTTGGTACTTTTAAGTACATTTTGGTGCCAATGCTTTTGTACTTTTACTCAAGACATTTTTAATACAGAACTTGTACTTGTAACAGACTATTTCTACGATAGCGTATTGATACTCTTACTTAAGGTAAAAATGTGAGTAGGCTACTTCCATCACTGACCCAACCAAGCTACTACGCTGAAGGGAAAATGACAGTCCAGTTTGTCGAACATGGATTAAAGCAAAATGTTATCTCATGACGTTTGTATGACCAAGTCCTAATTTGTGATTCGTGAAACGTTGTGAAAGGAGCCCGCCCCACACACATACACACACACACACACACACACAAGAGCTGATTCTTAAACTATTAACAATTAACCGGACGTTTCGGCCCACAGGCCTTCCTCAGCGTGTATATATACACGCTGAGGAAGGCGGTGGGTTATGAGCTGCTGCTGGGGGCGATAAGACCTTAATAAATAAACAAGATCCTAAATGGATGAAAGTGAACGCTGGTATTCCTTTCTAAGAAACCGGTTCTGCCTGAACCGTGCACCCGATACACATGTACTTCCAACTACTCGTCTGATGAGCGCTTGCTTCTTTCTCTTTCAATAGTTCTCTTTCAAACTTGTTTGAAAGTGAACTATCCCTTTAAACTGAGTTTAAGAGTGAGCTGGACAGAGGTGAATGACTAATCACAGCTTCCTGTGTGGATAGAAGATTCAAATGTTCATTTTGATTAGTAAAGAAAACAGTGTAATAATTCATAATCCCCCTTTTCTACCTTTTATTCCTATAATTTTGTTCTTAATTAACACATTTTTACCAAAGTTGTTTTTATTTTGTTTCTGTTCTGTAAAGCGACTTTGAGTAGCGCTATATAAATTGTGTATTATTATAATTATTATTATTAATGAACCACTTCAGCCTGGCATCCCTACTTTGGGCATGTCATTATAGGCAAGAATCTTTTTTAAAAAATGAATAAGGTAAAATAACAGCTCTACAAGCTTGTTATAAGCAAACTCATAAAAAAAAAATAGGGCTTGAGTATTTAACTTGCTTTGTAAACATATTTACAATATAGGTAAATAAGTATTGCTGTACAAAATTCACGTCACAAGAAGAAGTAATTCACTCACACTATCATATCGTCAGGTGGAAACATGTCCAAAACTGTTACTTGCGGGACATTCAAAAATAGAACAAATAGCAGATCTACAAGCTCAAAACGAGCTTGAGCTTTCGAGCTTGCAGAGCTTTTGTGTGACCATTGTAGTACGATCAAGTAGGGCATTAATTTACACAAAAAGTTAAAATATAGAGATAAGAGGTTTCTGCTTTTATAAGCACAATAAAATAATCAATTGACTATACAATATATAAACACATAATAAATTAAATGAGCAGCTCACTATACATCTTAAAAAACACATAACAAAATAAATCAGTTCACTCACCATGTTTAGGGCCCCAGAAGCAGTATATACGCTGGTTGTTGTAAAACGTTAGTCCTCCTAATAATAATATACAACTTATGGAGAGAGAAAGAGGAGTTTGTCCAGAAGCACTTCCTCTATTTAATGTCACATTCTGCTTTCTGTGGTTGAGCAGAGAAAACAGCTTTTTCTTGGGGGAGGGGGGGGGCGGGGGGCCTTAACAAGAGGACCCCTGGGATGAACACAGTAAAAACATATCCTGACAATTGAAAAACGATTGAGCGCTTTGTTAAAGGCAGACGGGTTAGACGCGGCTGTTTTTGGGTGGTGGATTTTTGGGTTACCAAAACAGTGAAAATACTAAAATACAGCGAGTGGGCAGTGTGTTTCTGCAGGTAAACAAAACCCCACTTCTCCAGTGGCTGATGACTGCTGGTATAGAGGCATATGATGGGTAAAAAAATAACATTCTGTGAAAATAACAGTAGAAAGTTCTGGGCATGTCATAGTAGATGAACATTCTGTGAAAATAACAGTAGAAAGTTCTGGGCATGTCATAGTAGATGAACATTCTGTGAAAATAACAGTAGAAAGTTCTGGGCATGTCATAGTAGATGAACATTCTGTGAAAATAAGCAGATCTACAGTATACTACACAAGCTCACATCGGCTATTTTCAAATAGGGCTTACTGTAAGTGTTTCAACTGCTCATCTTTCTAGCTGGGACCCTGGAAACCCCTCAAAAACCCTTTAAGGTCCCCCAGACCCCATTTTGAGAACGCTGTGGTGGACAGGAACTCTATCCCTGTACCACCCATACACTCCAGTTCAATAACTTCAATTTTACATAAAAAACCTTCCGTTAGAAAACACCAGATTGGAAAATATTACATTTATTGGACTGGATCTTTAACCTTTTCTTTTCAACAAAGACACTTCACATGATGAAATTGTAAATAGCACATAATACACACTATATATACACACGTGTGTAGTTACGATAAGAAAATCTGTCAGAAAAAGGAGCATTTGTTTTTCAGGAACCGACATATTTTCCAATCGTACTGTAACATATACACACACAATAAACCGTAAATAACGGTTAAGTAGATCTGTATTCAGTAACAGGGGTCTTGTCCGCCTCTCTCGCTTTTTAGTGAACAGAAAATACATTTTCAGATCGGGATATCAATTTCAGCCAACCAGGACAAAGAATTCTTACAATTGGAACAATGAATCGGAAGCTGATAAATGGGTTCTCTCTCCTGATTGGATACAATTTGTAACCCACCTGAACACACGTTTTCTGTTTCATAAAAAAAAACACTCTATAGAAATGATTTAAATGTTTAACAAATAACTTTTTGTTTTAAATAAAAACAAATATAAATTACACCACCTTTAATTGTGCGTGTGTGTGTGTGTGTGTGTGTGTGTGTGTGTGTGTGTGTGTGTGTGTGTGTGTGTGTGTGTGTGTGTGTGTGTGTGTGTGTGTGTGTGTGTGTGTGTGTGTATATCAGTCAGTCAGTAGGTGTGTTGGTATGTCTACAGTCCAGAGGTCCTTGTGTCCTCTGCTGTACACCGGGGCCGTCAGCCATCGGGGATTGGACAGACGGGTCAGGTGCTTCTCTTCTAGGCCAATCAAAACGGCAGATCTCTCCAGGGCCAATAGCTCCTCCTCCGGCAGTGAGGCGGGGCACTGCCAAGTCCGGCCCACATCCACCAGGCCTTTAATGAGACGGAACACAAATACACAACACTGTTTCTCCGATAGTTCGCCGTTTCCCAGGATAAACTGTTACAAACAAACAGCAGGTTTACACACGTTTGACGTTAAGGAGAGCAGTGTCTGTAGCCATGGGCAGATTGTGAGAAATGTTGCCCCTGAACACGGATTTGTAAAAGGTTAATTGAAGCAACAGTGGAGCTGAGTAGGTAGAGAGGCCAGCTGGTAAACAGAAGGTCACCAAGGTTCATGTCAAGGACCCCAATGTGAAAAGGTTTCTTGCCATGGACCCCCAGAAGAGAAGATTTGTGTTAAAATGTTTGCTTTTTTAAAAGAAATATTTGCAAAAAAAATCACGATTTCTCAAAATAGCAAATGAGCGCTATGAGCGCTATGAGCTTGTAAATCTGCTATTTTTGAATAGCCAAAGTATAAAATATGGTAAAGTGGTTAAAATGATTGTGATGCTATGTTAACAAATTTTGCTGGGGACTCCCTGGTACCCCCACAAGGACCCCTGGGGGTCCCTGGACCCCACTTTATGAAACAATGCTCTAAATCCCCTTTTCCACCAAAAGAACATAGTTTCTAGAACTGGTTCCGTTCTAGATTCTTGGAAACTTGGTGCCTTCACGGAACCGAAACAGTTTTTAAGGCATTGTCCAATGCCAGCTTAGCAACCGTTGTTAGCCTGGCATAGGTCTGGCAAGCTTTCGTCACCTGCCATAGCTGTCAATGTTATATCGCCCGCACACACACAATCATTTGCAACATAACAGCAAGAATAGGAATACCATGATAACCTAATGGTGACTATGAATCACGTACCCAAACCTGTTGGAGGCTGCTTTTCCCAAGCTGAAATCTGCACTTAAACTGCAAGGCTTCATGGCTGTGTTGTTGAACACATACACAGCTTAACATCGGGAAAGTTACACGACTCACTCGCCCAGGTGGTGTCAATAATAGGCTACTAATCACTGTAATCGTAACAAAATTCAGAATAACAGCGCTGCCCGTTTCGGATTCCGCTCGTTAAAGTATATTAATTCATTTGTTCGTCTATTTATTAACTGCTACTGCAGTCCCTGCGGTACATGAAAACTCCTGTTACAGTCAAGGATCACCTTCAACCTGGTGTTTGCACTTTCTCCATTTACGGTCCGTACATCTATATAAACGTTCAGATTTTAAATATAAAGTGCTTACCCCATGGCCACGGATGTTACAATTATGCACGGGACTCTCAAAAGTACCCGTATATTCTGTATTGTTCAATGAAAAGCATTTTAATCCGATCAGTGGCCATTTTCTCATAATGTATTCGAGTGCAATACACCTACCAGCCGATAGGGTCACTCAGTTGAAAGCATATGGAGAAAATGGCCACCGATCAGATTAAAATGCTTTTTATTGAACAATACGGATGATACAGGTACTTCTGAGAGTCAGTATATACATGTAACATCCGTGGCCACGGGATAAGCACTTTATATTTGAAATATGAACGTTTATGTAGATGTACGGGCCATAAATGGAGAAAGTGCAAACACCAGGTTGAAGTTCATCCATGACGGTCGTGACAGTCGACCGTCGTGTATCCACTCCCTCTAACATTTCCCATGTTTTTAGTTTATTGAAATAATGTCATGCACATTTGTCCAGTGCATAGCCTACTGCAGGCCTTGTTGACTAGATTTAGAAGAGATTTTGAAGCTCTTGCTCCTGAAATGATCGATTATTTTTAAGGGGAAAAGCCATCATTTAACATGCAAGTCAATGGGTGAGAAGCAGAGATTGCCAGGTGCTGCCAGGCCTGGGTGTGACTAACTTCGCACCACCAGTCACAGAGTGGAGTGGGTGGGGCTTAGCGAAGGGTCCATTGCACAGCTGAATGGTTAGAGAGCCCGCCTGGGGAGCAGGAGTCCCCAGATGCCCTGGGTTCGATTCCAGGCCTGGCCAGCAATGTGTTTAATATGACTATTATGATTATTATTACGGTAAGAGTGTCCATTTCACAGGGGAAGTTACAGTTTCCCTTTTCTTTTTGCTTTTTTTCTGTTTATATCACATCTGCATCTTCCAACCTGTAGAATAGTGACACGCCCAATTTGGTTCCCAGTTCAGGGCAAGAAAAAACGAGTATTTTTTGGTTCCAGTTCTGAACCAACTTTTAGGGTTCTTAACCAATTCACTTTCAGTGGAAACACTCTGAACTGGATCAAAATTAGGCGGGAAAAAATAACGGAACAGGTTCAACCCCGGTGGAAAAGGGGCCTCAGTGTCCCTGAGCAAGTCACTTAAACCCTAACTGCTCCCCGAGGCGCTACCCCTGTAGTGCCCACCGCTCCTGATACTAAATGCAGATACCACATTTCACTGAATGCAAATACCGCAAAGGAGCGCAGATTAAATTATTATTGTTATTATAGTTCACAGAACTTCACACAAAGGCTCTGGCTTAGGGGGCCCCTGAGAACTCCACCCCTGATGCACACACACACATTTGTTTTTGCCGTTTTTAACCGTAAAGCTCCTTACACACCGGAGGCGATTATTTCATGCGAATAATACGTTTTTTTTTTAAACCTTATAAAGTCAATGCAAGCTTCCATGGAGCGAAAAAGCGAAGCGAAAAAGCATCTTTTAATTATTCGGGACGAGTCCGAATGTAGCATATATTCGCATAATCACCGGTGTGTAATGACCTTAAGCCTAATGCCGAACAATAGCAGATCTACAAGCTCACAACGTGTCTCGCTGCGACACCTTGCAGATCGGCTATTTTCCGGTTTGTGACATCGCTGCAAAACTAAGTATAAAATAGGAAAACTAAGGAAAACCCTAAACCTGACCTCTAAACTGTCTTAATCCTAAACCCAACCTGAATCTTTTTCTAATTGTAAACGTGTCTCTAAAAGATATTTTTCAACCATAAATGAACCATTTTCTTCTGAGGACCAGGAAAATTGTCCTCACAACGTCTATATCTCATATTCTACAGTACTTGTGGGGACATTTGGTCTAGTATAGTAATATATTATATGATTAACTGCCTTTTTTGCTTTTATTTTAATGTTGTTTTATGCTTTTCCTTTTCTTTTTTGCTTTATTGTTAGATTAGTTGTACATTTTCTGTAGTTGTATTCTTGCTCTATAAAGCACTTTGAGCTGCATTTCATGTCATGAAAGGTGCTATACAAATAAAGTTTTTTATTATTATCAATACAAACACACACACACACACACACACACAGGGGTCAGTTTAGGGTGCGTTAGTTTTACCTGCCACCACGCCGCGGCCGAACCTCTCCCCGGAGTCCAACATTTCCTGTATGTGGGCGTGGTCCATGCCCAGAGCGTCAGTCATCAGCCTCCTCCAGTCGTCCTGCTCCCAGTCCCTCTGGGCCACGTGCACGGCCAGCGTGCCGTTCTCCACGCCGCTCAGCAGCGGCCTCCAGCGCGTCTCCACCGTCTTCACTCCGTTCAGAACTAAACCGGCGTACGGCTGACGAAACGACAAACACGGAACCTGAAAAAAACACATTTTTATTAAAGGTTTTTAACCAACAGGACATGATTAACCCATTAAGACCGGGAAAGCATCTGTCATTTTAGATTTTAACCACTTTAACCATTAACTTATACTTTGGGCTATTCAAAAATAGCAGCTATTCAAGCTCATAGCGCGGCATCGAGTGCCGCGCTATGAGCTTGTAGATCTGCTATTTTTCTGAGAAAATCATGAAGGTTTTTGTACAAATCTTTGAATAGATATATTTTTAAAGCGAACATTTTTAACTCAAATCTTTGCTTGTGGAGATTCTACTAAATGTCTTCTAAATCAGCTAATCAGTGAGTGGTTCTCAAACTTTTTCATGTCAAGGGCCCCCAAAATGATGAAATGACCGCAGACCCCAAAATCTCAAAATATGTTGTTCTAGGGACCCCCAGAAGCACAGATCTGAGTGTACATTTTGGGGGGGGAAATTACATTGAGGTGCCCACTCTTCCTGTATCCAGTGGTGTAAGTAACTAAGTACATTTACTCAAGTACTGTACTGAGCAATTATTATTTTACTGGTGTATTTCCAATTTTCAGTACTTTTACTTCTACTTTACTTCTACATCTCAGAGGCAAATATTGTACTTTGCCTCCACTAGAAATATTTGAAAACTTTAGTTGTTACTTTGTAGATTTTGATTATTATTACAAAACATACATAACCCACTTCGCCCTACATACATTTCGGCCAATTAAAAATAGCCGATCTACAAGCTCACTATGTGTCGCCATGGGAGGTATTGTGAGCTTGTAGATTTGCTATTTTCAAAAGATTTTTTATACATTTTGAAAGATTGAAAAAGGGACATTATGCATAATGAGTACTTTCTACTTTTGGTAGTACATTTTGATACCAATACTTTTGTACTTTAACAATTAACAAAAAAAAGTATTCGGGCATTTTACTTGTAACAGAGTATTTCTATATTGCAGTATTGATACTTTTACTTAAGTAAAAAAAAATACTTTTTCCACCACTGCATAAGACCATTTTCCTTGTTTTTTTGGGGGTTTTTTTACATTTTGGGGGGAAAAATTACATTGAGGCGCCCACTCTTTCTGTATACATTATAATATATTACATTAATAAGACTATACTGCCCCTACAGAGCCAAAGTGCAGTAACTACGAAAATAAATCACTGACACTAATTGTATATCTGTTCTTGAGGTAATTGTTTATCCCCAAAAATCACAAAGGCTAATTTGATCTTTGGCATACACACACAAATAAGTCAGTATATATGTCCAAAAACTAGCTCTGGTCCATATAGCCTTAGAAGGAGATAACTCCTACTAAGGCTATGGACCAGAGCTATCCAAAAACGTAGTTACTGCACTTTGGCTAATAGTTCAGGTTCATATCTTATTGACAAACTAAACGTGTTATGTTTGTTTACTTTAGTCATATGGAACTCCGTTCCGCGAGGTGTCGCTGGAACGATTGATCGTAAATTAGATAGGTTTAGCGTTAAAATGTAACAAAAGTCTCACCTGGATGAACATTTAGTGGGTTTAAAGGCTTAAAGGTCACATGTGTGACATTTAAGGATGTTTGATTCAGTCCCAGATGTTCTATGGAAGGATTAAAGGAACCAGAACCAAAACAAACAACAAGCTGAAGCCGCTTTGTTTTGACTTCACTTCCTGGAGTTCCGCAGTGATGGGTCGCCCCCTGGTGGAAAGGGATAGAAACAACCCCCCATAGACTGTAAAAAAGAAAAGAACAACCATAAAGAAAACTATTCACTGGTTTATTGTATGAACTGAAAACACATTGTGGAAAACAAGTGAACTAGCGTATGTTTAAAATACGACTGAGTTTAAAACAATCCTGATATTATACTATTTATATCAGGAGGAGGAATTATTAGCCATGGTTCACATGACGCTCGTCTGTCACGAGCGTCATGGAGCAACTTGTTCCTGGTTTTGGCACTTTTTCCATTTACAACCCGTACATCTACATAAACGTTCAAATTTCAAATATAAAGTGCTGACCCTACGACCATAAATGTATCAAGTTGAAACGCTTAAGTTTAAAGGTAGGGTAAGTGATATTTTTTGGTTAAAACAAAAAGTATTTTGTTAAAAGGTTAAAATACTATATTCTGATAGTAATCATTGCTATAGATAGAGTGTTTGTTCAGTAACAGATGTCTCCCTGTCTCTCCAGCTCTTTAATAAACAGAAAATACATTTTTCGGTAGGTGTCAAAATCTCAGCCAATCAGGAGAAAGTACCCATTTTTAAGCTTAATTTGTATAGTGTTCCAGTTAAAATTTTGTCTGCTCATTTCTTAGTGTCATCACTTCCAATTTCACTTGTTTAATCTATATCCTGATTGAGTTCTCTGTCCTGGTTGGATAAAATTGGAAATGAAACTACAAAAAAAAAAAAAAACTACAAAATACATTTTCTGTTTTATAAAGAGCTGGAGAGACATGGAGACTTTTTATATGGACAGGACACTCTATAGTAACGAGCACTATCAGAACATAGACCCATTTTGCAATTATTTGAATAATTGCAAATCACTTACCCTACCTTTAAGTACTTGTATTCTCCGTATTGTTCAACAAATAGCATTTTAATCCGATTGGCGGTCATTTTTTTATAGAGCTATAATGTATCAGAGTGCAATACACCTACCAACCAATAGGGTCACGTAGTTGAAAGTATATGAAGGAAATGTTGATAAAATGGCTACTAATCGGATTAAAATGCTTTTTTTGAACAATACGGAAGATGCGGGCACTTAGACCCAAGCGTTTCAACTTTTTACATCTATGTCCGTAAATTCAACACTTTATATTTGAAATTTGAACGTTTATGTAGATGTATGGGTTGTAAATAAAGAAGATGCCAAAACCAGGTACAAGTTGCTCCATGACTGTCATGTTTCAGGGCCAGAGGAATCATATTCTCCGAGTTCGACTGAGTGTACTGAGCTGACGTGTTCCGTGTTCGAGTGCTCCTCCTGCCTGTGAACAACAGAGCATGCGCGTTATGTAAACATGGAGGAGACATCATCAGAGTAGAAGGACCAGAGCAGATCTTCTATGATGTTAGTGAGACTGTTGGCCTGTGGATCCTCCTCCCAGACCCGGACCGTGTGGATCCGGAGGGGGGCTCCTTTCTGGAGGAGGTGGCTCTGTCGGAACCATGTCCCCCTGCAGTCCTCCTCCTCCTCCTCCTCCTACCAGAAGGTCAGCAGTGGCAGCCTTCTAATGCCTGTTATATTATTATATTACATACATTATAGCTCTAGAATATCTGTGATATTACATACATTATAGCTCTAGATTATCTGTGATATTACATACATTATAGCTCTAGAATATCTGTGATATTACATACATTATAGCTCTAGATTATCTGTGATATTACATACATTATAGCTCTAGAATATCTGTGATATTACATACATTATAGCCTTAGAATATATGTGATATTACATACATTATAGCCCTAGAATATCTGTGATATTACATACATTATAGCCTTAGAATAGCTGTGATATTACATACAATATAGCCCTAGAATATCTGTGATATTACATACATTATAGCCTTAGAATATATGTGAAATTACATACATTATAGCTCTAGAATATCTGTGATATTACATACATTATAGCCTTAGAATATATGTGATATTACATACATTATAGCCTTAGAATATCTGTGATATTACATACATTATAGCCTTAGAATATCTGTGATATTACATGCATTATAGCCTTAGAATATCTGTGATATTACATACATTATAGCCTTAGAATATATGTGATATTACATACATTATAGCCTTAGAATATCTGTGATATTACATACATTATAGCTCTAGAATATCTGTGATATTACATACATTATAGCCCTAGAATATCTGTGATATTACATACATTATAGCTCTAGAATATCTGTGATATTACATACATTATAGCCCTAGAATATCTGTGATATTACATACATTATAGCTCTAGAATATCTGTGATATTACATACATTATAGCCCTAGAATATCTGTGATATTACATGCATTATAGCTCTAGAATATCTGTGATATTACATACATTATAGCCTTTAGAATATCTGTGATATTACATACATTATAGCTCTAGAATATCTGTGATATTACATACAGTACATTATAGCTCTAGAATATCTGTGATATTACATACATTATAGCTCTAGAATATCTGTGATATTACATACATTATAGCCTTAGAATATCTGTGATATTACATACATTATAGCATTAGAATATCTGTGATATTACATACATTATAGCTCTAGAATATCTGTGATATTACATACATTATAGCTCTAGAATATCTGTGATATTACATACATTATAGCTCTAGAATATCTGTGATATTACATACATTATAGCCTTAGAATATCTGTGATATTACATACATTATAGCTCTAGAATATCTGTGATATTACATACATTATAGCCTTAGAATATCTGTGATATTACATACATTATAGCCTTAGAATAGCTGTGATATTACATACATTATAGCTCTAGAATATCTGTGATATTACATACATTATAGCTCTAGAATATCTGTGATATTACATACATTATAGCTCTAGAATATCTGTGATATTACATACATTATAGCTCTAGAATATATGTGATATTACATACATTATAGCTCTAGAATATCTGTGATATTACATACATTATAGCTCTAGAATATCTGTGATATTACATACATTATAGCTCTAGAATATCTGTGATATTACATACATTATAGCCCTAGAATATTATATCTGTGATATTACATACATTATAGCTCTAGAATATATGTGATATTACATACATTATAACTCTAGAATATCTGTGATATTACATACATTATAGCTCTAGAATATCTGTGATATTACATACATTATAGCCCTAGAATATCTGTGATATTACATACATTATAGCTCTAGAATATCTGTGATATTACATACATTATAGCTCTAGAATATCTGTGATATTACATACATTATAGCTCTAGAATATCTGTGATATTACATACATTATAGCTCTAGAATATCTGTGATATTACATACATTATAGCTCTAGAATATCTGTGATATTACATACATTATAGCTCTAGAATATATGTGATATTACATACATTATAGCTCTAGAATATCTGTGATATTACATACATTATAGCCTTAGAATATCTGTGATATTACATACATTATAGCCTTAGAATAGCTGTGATATTACATACATTATAGCTCTAGAATATCTGTGATATTACATACATTATAGCTCTAGAATATCTGTGATATTACATACATTATAGCTCTAGAATATCTGTGATATTACATACATTATAGCTCTAGAATATATGTGATATTACATACATTATAGCTCTAGAATATCTGTGATATTACATACATTATAGCTCTAGAATATCTGTGATATTACATACATTATAGCTCTAGAATATCTGTGATATTACATACATTATAGCCCTAGAATATTATATCTGTGATATTACATACATTATAGCTCTAGAATATATGTGATATTACATACATTATAACTCTAGAATATCTGTGATATTACATACATTATAGCTCTAGAATATCTGTGATATTACATACATTATAGCCCTAGAATATCTGTGATATTACATACATTATAGCTCTAGAATATCTGTGATATTACATACATTATAGCTCTAGAATATCTGTGATATTACATACATTATAGCTCTAGAATATCTGTGATATTACATACATTATAGCTCTAGAATATCTGTGATATTACATACATTATAGCTCTAGAATATCTGTGATATTACATACATTATAGCTCTAGAATATATGTGATATTACATACATTATAGCTCTAGAATATCTGTGATATTACATACATTATAGCTCTAGAATATCTGTGATATTACATACATTATAGCTCTAGAATATCTGTGATATTACATACATTATAGCCCTAGAATATCTGTGATATTACATACATTATAGCCCTAGAATATCTGTGATATTACATACATTATAGCCCTAGAATATCTGTGATATTACATACATTATAGCCTTAGAATATCTGTGATATTACATAAATTATAGCCTTTGAATATCTGTGATATTACATACATTATAGCCCTAGAATATCTGTGATATTACATCAATTATAGCCTTTGAATATCTGTGATATTACATACATTATAGCCCTAGAATATCTGTGATATTACATACATTATAGCCCTAGAATATCTCTGATATTACATACATTATAGCCCTAGAATATCTGTGATATTACATACATTATAGCTCTAGAATATCTGTGATATTACATACATTATAGCCTTAGAATATCTGTGATATTACATACATTATAGCCTTAGAATATCTGTGATATTACATACATTATAGCTCTAGAATATCTGTGATATTACATACATTATAGCCCTAGAATATATGTGATATTACATACATTATAGCTCTAGAATATCTCTGATATTACATACATTATAGCCTTTGAATATCTGTGATATTACATACATTATAGCCTTTGAATATCTGTGATATTACATACATTATAGCTCTAGAATATCTGTGATATTACATACATTATAGCCTTAGAATATCTGTGATATTACATACATTATAGCCTTAGAATATCTGTGATATTACATACATTATAGCCCTAGAATATCTGTGATATTACATACATTATAGCCCTAGAATATCTGTGATATTACATACATTATAGCCCTAGAATATCTGTGATATTACATTCATAAATACATACATACATATTGTTATTATTATTATTATTATTTTAAATACAATTCTAAATAAGTAACTGTGGCAACTTCGTTTTTTACTGTAGTGGAGTAAAAAAGTACAATATTTGCCTCTTGAGATGTACTGTAGTGGAGAAGTGTATAGTATTGAAAGGTGCAGATCAGGCTACTCAAGTAAAGTCAAAATGCCTCAACATTGTACTCGAGTAGTCTGTAGATGAGTTGATCATGTACTTAGTTTGTTTTCCACGGCCGCTTGTGTCAGGAGGTCCCAGGGGAGGTGTGGGGGTCTCAGAAGGTCCGGAGAACCTTCATGGAGTTCTACCAGCAGGAGCATCAGCACACCTTCGTCCCCTCCTCACCGGTGAGACCCCGAGGAGACCCCAGCCTGCTGTTTGTCAACGCCGGCATGAACCAGGTGAGTCAGCCACGACACACCAGAAAGTATATTTCACTGTTGTCGGAAACCTCTTGTGGGTTTCTTTTGTAAATGAACGCCATACTTGATCATACTACAGCGTCACACAAAAGTAGCAGATCCACAAGCCACGACGCGTTTCGAGGTTATAGATATGTTACTTTTGCTGTTTTTGGACATATGAGGTTTCCACCTGACATGATTTTCAGGCGCGTTGCCAATTTCCTCCAATCAGGAGGGAGTACAAATTAATCAGCTTAAGTTTGATAATTTTACAGTTTCAGTTTTGTCTGCTCGTTTCCTTTTGTCAACCTGTATCCTGTATGAGTTCTCTCTCCTCATTGGATTTTTGGTATTGGTATCCTGACCTGAAAATTTATTTTCCGTTTATTGAAGAGCTGGAGAGACGGGGAGAGACCCCTTGTTACGGAACAAACACTCTATAGCAATGATTACTCAGAATATAGAGCTTACTTTAATAAAGAAATATCACTTGGTGGTTTAAGGAGATCCTGTCATTTATAATCATAATTATTAATATGTTCTCCTGCAGTTTAAGCCCCTCCTCCTGGGCACGGTGGACCCCCGCAGTGAGATGGCGGGGTACCGCAGGGCGGTCAACAGTCAGAAGTGCGTGCGGGCCGGAGGCAAACACAACGACCTGGACGACGTGGGACGAGACGTCTATCACCACACCTTCTTTGAGATGCTGGGGAACTGGTCCTTCAATGGAGACTACTTCAAGGTCTCACCCCACAACCTGTCTGTCTCTCTGCTGTCTGTGTCTTCCTACACTGTCTCTGCTGTCCTACTGTCTGTCTTTCTGCTATCCTACTGTCTGTCTCTGCTGTCCTACTGTCTGTCTTTCCCACACTCCCTCTCAGCTTTCCTACTGTCTGTCTGTCTGTCTGTCTGTCTGTCTGTCTGTCTGTCTGTCTGTCTGTCTGTCTGTCTGTCTGTCTGTCTGTCTGTCTGTCTGTCTGTCTGTCTGTCTGTCTGTCTGTCTGTCTGTCTGTCTGCTGGCCTACTGTTTGTCTCTCCCACACTGTCTCACTCTCAGCTTTCCAACCGTCTGTCCTACTGTCTGTCTGTCTGTGTGTGTGTGTGTGTGTGTGTGTGTGTGTGTGTGTGTGTGTGTGTGTGTGTGTGTGTGTGTGTGTGTGTGTGTGTGTGTGTGTGTGTGTGTCTACAGGAGGAGGCGTGCTCCATGGCGTGGTCTCTTCTCACAGAGCATTATGGCATACCTCCAGACAGACTGTACGTGTCCTATTTCTGTGGAGACGTCGCAGCCGGGCTCCCAGCGGACGAGGAGACCAGACACATCTGGTTGGACATTGGGTACGTAGTGTACCAGAACCGTACCGGTTAGGCCTGTCACAATTATTACATTATCACCTAATCGCAACTATTTAAATAATTGTTTCAATGTTGAAAAATGTTCGTACATTTTTTTTTTTAAAGCAGAAAAGGCAGAAATAGCAGATCTACAAGCTTACAATGCATCACGAAAGCTTGTAGATCTGCTATTTCTGCTATGTTTTAATGTTAATAAGTTATTAAATATGTGTCAGTAATGTCCTTGTATATTAAAGTTATTTGTCATACCTGCATTTTTAATTACGAAGCCTAAAAGGCAAACAGAAATGTTTTTAATATGTTCCAATGTTCAATGCCAGAAACAAAATGTTATTGTTGTTAATCGCAATTATTTGTATGAAAATGTATCGTCAAGTATAATTTCATAATCGTGACAGTATCAGTTAGATAGAACCAAGTTTGGGATTCGGAATGGGATCCAGTTCCATGGCATGTATCACACTGTCAGAGCTGGCATGTGGACTTCACTCTGCTATACAATTACAATACCGCTGGTTCTCAAACCTTTTAATGTCAAGGTCATTTCTGTGTATATTTCAGTTATTTGTCATATATGCCCCCTGTGCAATTTGTGTTCACAAAAAGGCAAACAGAAATGTAATTTTCATTTATATCTTCCTACTGTATGTCCAGTGTAAAAAAAAACGATTCAATTGTTAATCGTAAGTATTTGTACGGCAATTAATCGTCAGCTAAAATGTGATGATTGTGACAGCCCTATAAGCATGTATTAACCACTTGAACCCCAGAATGCCTATTCCGGGGGGGGGACATTCACCAAAAATAACCGATCTACAAGCCAAAGCCTAGTTGTAGATCACCTTTTTTTGCCAAATAGACTTGGTGTGCACGGAAGAAAATGGTGCAAGTACAGTTACAACTCAGGTCAGTTTTTTACTAAGAATAGAAGGTTTAATAAGTGGTTAATTGTTTTATAAATGAAGTTGTGTTTATGTTTATTGCCCAGAGTTCCATCGGAGCGCGTGCTGCCGTTCGGACTGAAGGAGAACTTCTGGGAGATGGGGGACACGGGCCCCTGCGGCCCCTGCACCGAGATCCACTTCGACCACGTGGGAGGACGCAACGCCGCGCCGCTCGTCAACGCCGACGACCCCGATGTGGTGGAGATCTGGAACCTGGTATTCATGCAGTACAACAGGTACATAGTGTAGAATATGCTACCTTAGTACTACAACAGGTACATAGTGTATCATATACTACCTTAGTACTACAACAGGTACATAGTGTATCATATACTACCTTAGTACTACAACAGGTACATAGTGTATCATATACTACCTTAGTACTACAACATGGACATATCGTTGCTGTCGGGCAGAAACCTCTTATCTCCGTATTCTAACGTTTTTTCGAAAAGACACAGAAAATAAATGTTCAGGTCGGGATACCAACGTGATCCAATCAGGAGAGAGAACTCACACAGTTTACAGTTTATAAACAACTGACGACACAAAGAAATGAGCAGACAGAATTGGAACTGGAACACTGTCTCCTGATTGGCTGAAATTGGCAACCCACCTGAAAATGTGTTTTCTGTTTATGAAAGAGCTGGCGTGTGTTTATCTGCTAAACAGTACAGTGTGCGTTCATTGTGTTTGTTTTGTGCGTGCTGTTATTATCAGGGAGGCGGACCAGAGCTTGCTGCCCCTGCCCCAGTGCAGTGTGGACACTGGGATGGGACTGGAGAGACTGGTGACCATACTGCAGGGAAGACGCTCCAACTACGACACCGACCTGTTCACTCCCCTGATGGACGCTATGGGACAGGTAAGGAGGACCACCCATCAGAACCCCATTCGAGGGGTCCTTCAGGAGGTTCCAGGGGGTCCATAGCTAAATTATTGATAGTTGGGAACCAAATGAACCCTTATGGTTCCACGTGTACACTCTCAGAGTTGTGGGGGGTCTGTGGCCTTGATTCATACCAAACCGGGGGTCTTTGAAATGAAAAAGGTTTGAGAACCACTGCGCTAACGGGACTGGTAGCCTACCGGAACGGTGCATTAATCCTTCTAGAGTTTCAGCGGTGCGAGTGTCAAACATACAGCTATAGTGACAGCGCGCTCGAGCATGGACTGGTCAGTGATGTCACTGTCACATGGTCAGTGATGTCACTGTCACATGGACCTGTTTCACATTCAACCTGGGCTGCACAGCGGAGTGTATCAAAGACCGCCAGCTAGCGAACACTGCTTTGGTTGAATTGACATTATGTCTGTCTGTCTGTCTGTCTGTCTGTCTGTCTGTCTGTCTGTCTGTCTGTCTGTCTGTCTGTCTGTCTGTCTGTCTGTCTGTCTGTCTGTCTGTCTGTCTGTCTGTCTGTCTGTCTGTGTGTCCCCAGGTGTCCAGGGTGGGAGGTTATCAGGGCAGGACAGGAGTGGCAGACCAGGGCAGCGTTGACATGGCGTACCGCGTGGTCGCCGACCACGCTCGAACCCTGTCTGTCTGCATCGCGGACGGAGTTTACCCCGGAATGTCAGGACCAGAGTGAGTTACTGTACCTGTCTGTCTGTCTGTCTGTCTGTCTGTCTGTCTGTCTGACAGACAGACAGTCTGTTTGCATCGCTTATCAGCGGTTATTGACGTCCATCCGTTCATTATTTGCCGGCGTAGTAGTCTGCGGGTGCGTCCCAATGTCTCTAAATAAAAAATCACTGTTTCCCTCACTTGGGTAATTTTTATTTATTTTTTACATAAATATTCTCTTCTGGGGGTCCCTGGCACAAAACATTTCCAGACGGGCTTCCGCAGCCAAATACTTATCAATTTGGGGGTCCTTGACACGAAAAAGTTTGACAGCCATTGAGTCATGCTTCAGTTTAGTTTGTCCCACTACACTGTAATATCTGCATCCCCCGCGACACCGATGTTTGCGCAAACACACACCACTACTACTGTTATGATTTATAGTTATTTGTGTGTGTGTGTGTGTGTGCGTGCGTGCGTGCATGCGTGCGCGTGCGCGTGCGTGTGTGTGTGTGTGTGTGTGTGTGTGTGTGTGTGTGTGTGTGTGTGTGTGCGTGCGTGTGCGTGTGTGTGCCAGGTTGGTTCTCAGGAGGATTTTGAGGAGAGCAGTTCGGTTCTGTGCTGAGGTTCTGCAGGCTCCCCAGGGATCGCTGGCGAGCCTGGTGCCTGTTGTAGCTGACATCCTGGTCAGTTAATATACCACTGATATATATGTAATAACTTTATAACTGTCATCTCAGTTAAAGCTGCACTAAGTAACTTTCCTCTTCTACCCCGGCTCTACCCCGGCTTTGAACCCGGTTTGTGTGACAAGTGCTGACATTTTTACTATTGAGCTAATAGAGCCGGCCTGCTTGCTCAGGGGATACCGGTAATTTGAATCTTGACCATCAGGTCAAAACTTGTGTCAGATCCTGTGTCTAGGTGAGACATGACCTTTGACACGATCTAAATGTCTCAATAGAAGAGCAGGGAGACAAAATACAACCACCCCAATTGTATAAGTTATATTGTATTAACATACTCTACCATACAGATTGGACAAAAGGGTTTTTAAAAAAAAAGTTGACATAGTGCCGCTTTATTATACCACTAATATATATGTAATAACTTCATAACTTTATTGTCATTTCAATGAATGTGTTAACAGTATGACTTTATCTTTTAAATGTAATGAATGTAATGTTATGTAAAACTGTTGACAGGGTAACGCCTATCCTGAATTACACAGAGAGAAACACAGGGTGAGTACTCCTGCTATGTCATGTTGTGTTGTGTTGTGTTGTTGTGTTAAGTCAGTGGTTCTCAACCTGTGGGTCCCCACATGATTTATTTTGGGGTGGGGGAGGGGGGTTCCAGATGACAGTGAAGTGACAATTTAAGGACTTTTAAGACCTTTTTAATACCTGAAAAAAGAAAAGAAAAAGACCACTACTGCATAAAACATAATCGACAAACTATACTATAAAAACTGGTCAAACATTGGCCAAATTGCCAAATAATATAAGAAAGGCAAAACAAATTAAAATAGCAGATCTACAAGCTCACACCGCCTCGCGTTGCGAGGCGTTGTGAGCATGTAGATCTGCTATTTCCTATTTCAGAACCATCAAACTAAATGTAATGCCTCAACTCCTACATTCCAAGTGCTTGTCAGGGTGGTGGGGGGGGGGGGGGGTCCCCAGTTCAAATATGATTCTTTTGGGGGGTGAGAACCACTGTGTTAAGTGGTGTTGTGTGGTTCCAGATCATGGACATCATTAATGACAACGAGGTGCAGTTCCTCAGCGCCCTCCAGCAGGGACGCAGGGTGATTGACAGCACTCTGAACAAGAAGCAAACCCCAGACGGCTTCTTCCCAGGTAACTTCTGACTATACCAGTGGTTCTAAGAACATTTTCATGCCAGGTACCCCCAAATCTCTACGTATTTGGCTGCAAATACGTAGAGAAAAGGTTTTGTTCCAGCCAGGGACCCCCATATGGGAAGATGTGTGATAATGTTTCACAAATTCTTCAAAATTGTTCAAACATTTAAAGAAAAATAGCTGATCTACAAACCCACAACACAACGCGTCCTCCTCACAATATAAATGGTTGTTTTATGTTTAAAATATATATTTTTGAGTTAGGGTTACAATCAGGAAAAGATCCAGGTTGGAGTTAGGGTCAGTATTAGACATTTAGGGGTCAGGTTTAAGGGTTGGGGTTATGGGTGTTTTTTTTTAGATATGGGGTCCGCAGCCAAATGCATATAATTTTGGGGGTCCTTGACACAAAAAGATTGGTTTGAGAACCACTGCAGTAGAGTAATGCAAATGTTTGTGCGTGCGTGCGTGCGTGCGTGCGTGCGTGCGTGCGTGCGTGCGTGCGTGCGTGCGTGCGTGCGTGCGTGCGTGTGCAGCTCCAGTGGCCTGGTCTCTGTTCAGGAACCTGGGCTTTCCTCTGGACCTGGTGCATCTGATGCTGGAGGAGAGAGGAGCTACACTCAACCAGGAAGAGATGGACCGGCTGGCAGAGAGAGAGAAGGTGATTGGTCCGTTGTGTCTCAGAGAACAAATACACAACAAAGACACAGAGACAGACATAATCTAACTTTATGATAGCTCACACAAGTAATACCAGTTTAAGCTTAATTGCATCTAATGCAACTCCCTCTCCCTCTCCCCCCTCTCCCTCTGTCTGTCTCCCTCTCCCTTTGTCTGTCTGTCTCCCTCTCCCTTTGTCTGTCTCCCTCTCCCTTTGTCTGTCTGTCTGTCTGTCTGTCTGTCTGTCTGTCTGTCTGTCTGTCTGTCTGTCTGTCTGTCTGTCTGTCTGTCTGTCTGTCTGTCTGTCTGTCTGTCTGTCTGTCTGTCCGTCTGTCTGTCTGTCTCTCTCTCTCTCCAGCGTCTGTCCCTGTCTCAGGAGTGTCCAGAGGACACTGGGGTGAAGCTGGACGTCCACAGCCTGGCTCTCCTGCAGAACCAGGGGGTCCCGCACACAGACGACAGCCCCAAATACCGCTACAGCCTGGACGCTCAGGGCAGATATGGTAATTTTTTATATCCATGTGTCTGTGTGTGGCAGTGCTCCGTGGTGTGTACTTATTTATGTGTGTATCATTCGTGTGGTCGTGTGTTGCAGTGTTCGCTCCGTGCACGGCCACGGTGCTGGCTCTGTGCAGTGGGCGTGGCCTGGTGGAGGAGGTGACAGAGGGGGAGAGGTGTGGCCTGATCCTGGACCGTACCATCTTCTACTCTGAGCAGGGGGGGCAGACACATGACCAGGGTTACTTCACCGCAGACGCACTGCAGGTCAGATGCTGAAGTGAACTGTCAAATACACATTATTATTGAATAGGCTCTATGCACAGCAGCCGTATTGGAAAGAAATTGGGCCTCTTCCTTACTTCCTTCACGGGTGTTACCAATGATTCTAATGAAGGCTCTGTTCCATTCTGGTCAAACAGAGTCAGGGTGCTGATATTGTTCACTGGAAACACTCTGCTGCACCAATGGGTCTCCAATTGTGGTCCAGGTTCCCTCATGGTTTGTAAGGGGCCATTTGGAACCCCCTCAAGGAACCATGAGGGGGTTCCAAATGGCCCCTTACGGGTTCATTTAAGTAATATTACGTTTTTGACACTCCACAGGTGTATTTGCCTAAAACGTAATATTACGTTTTTGGCAGTCATTGTGTTAAGAAGACTCCTCTCCTCTCCTCTGTGCAGGATGCATTGTTTGCAGTGGAGTCAGTAGACCAGGCGGGGGGGTATGTTGTACATCAGGTGATTCCAGCTGCTCCTCTGCGAACAGGAGACCAGCTGCTTCTACATCTGGACCAGGTACAAATTGATACAATTTTTACAAATAAAAGAAAAACTAAATTGGCAGTCAAATAATCACTGTCAAAAACGATGTCCTCACAAGTATAGTAATACAGAGCAAACCTGTGTGTGTGTGTATGTGTGTGTGTGTGTGTGTGCAGGCTCACAGGCTGTCGTGCATGGTGAAACACACAGCCACCCACCTGCTGAACCTGGGCCTCCGGCAGCTGCTGGGAGGGAAGCTGGGAGAGCAGAGAGGCTCCAGTGTGACTGCAGACAGACTGCGCTTCGACTGCACAGTCAAAGTACTCAACACACACACACACACACACACACACACACACACACACACACACACACACACACACACACACACACACACACACACACACACACACACACACACTCACGAACATACTGCCCAAACAGAAATGTAATTTGTATTCATATATTCCGATGTTCAATGGCAAAAAAAACACAATTTAATCGTTAATCAAAATGGTTTGTGTGAGGTAAATCGGAATTTAAAATGTCATGATCGTGACAGCCCTTTATCCGTGGCTCAGAAAGATTGAGGATAGCGAAGCATGAGGGAGAAGACAGGGATGCGTTCAACACTTGGAAGTATTGTCATTATTTTTATACAAATCGTCTCTGTTCGGGTGGAAACTTTGTACTGTATGTCCATGTTACTTTTCAGGATTCAAATTCAAAAGTAGCAAAAGTAGCAGATCTACTTTTGTAAGTAGGCCGTTAATTTGCAGAAAAAACACAGAAGGTTAGAATATGGAGATCGGAGGTTTCTGCCCGAGAGAAAATATTGTTGTCCATTGTAAACTTGCGGACAGCTAATCGATTTCAACCTCATAGTATTCAACATCTAATTTGTTGAAGCATCTGCTACGGCTTGTGTGCAGTTCTGCTGTTTAATTGATTTTTGACTCTCTCTCACACACACACACACATGCACACACACACACACACACACACACACACACACACACACACACACACACACACACACACACACACACACACACACACACACACACACACACACACACACACACACACACACACACACACACACACATGTATGTCTTCTGTCATGTGTTTCATAATATGCGGTATGTGGATTGTTGTTTTGTGCTAATATGAGGTGTGTGTGTGTGTGTGTGTGTGTGTGTGTGTGTGTGTGTGTGTGTGTGTGTGTACACAGGGTTCTCTGAGTGTGTCTCAGCTGCAGGACTTAGAGCGCTCCATTCAGAACATCATCAGGTCCAACCTGCCTGTTTACACCCTGGATATTCCACTGGACCGGGCCAGAACCATACCAGGACTTAGAACCGTAGACCAGGTACCAGAACCTTTACCAGAGCCATACCAGGACTTAGAACCGTAGACCAGGTACCAGAACCTTTACCAGAGCCATACCAGGACATAGAACTGTAGACCAGGTACCATGGGACCAGGTGTGTTTTATTATCGTTGCTGTTTTTGATCATTTGATTATTAAAATAGTTTTAGGATTTGTCCTTTTGCACACTTACGAACGGACAGGTGCGTCGGAGTATGAATACTGAATATGAAAGAAAAAGGGAGAAGGGAGAGGGAGTCCCGCACACTCTTCTTCACTTATAAAGGAGTTTATTTAGTTAAGATGCAACGTTCCGGGCCTTCATCAGGCATGAAGATGAAGGTCCAAACAACCGAAACGTTGCATCTTAACTAAACCTTTTTCTTCCATATTCATTATTAAAATAGTGAAAATAGCCGATCTATAAGCTCACAAGGCGTCGCAATGCGATGCGTTGTGACAATGTTTTCACTATTTCGTTATTTTTGTGCAACAGTCTTGTATGATGAAGTACAAGACTCCGCACTCAAGACAAAATACAAGACAAAAAAACAGAAAAAGTTGAAATATAGTGATATGAGTTTTCTGCCAGACAGCAACAATATATTAGTTTTGTTGTATTATATATTTGTTGTGTTGTATTATATTGTGGTTGTGTTGTATTATATTGTGGTTGTGTTATCTGCAGGTTTATCCTGACCCGGTCCGGGTCGTGTCTGTAGGTGTCGAGGTACCAGAGCTGTTGGACGGACAGACGGACAGACACACATCTGTAGAACTCTGCTGTGGGACGTAAGAATCGTTTCATTCATTTCACTAGCACAACCACTTTTGTCAGCATTAATTAAATTAATGTCATATAGTTTATCAACGGGGCATTCTTAAAAGTCCTACTGTGTCCATTTTAGTAGTTTTTATGGCGACACCTCCGGTAGCTCTGTTGTTGAACTGATTCCCAGAATTCAGTTTGAAACAAAAGGGTACCGCTCCAAAACAAACGAGACATATATGGCTTAGTTTCATGTCATGTCGCTAGGCCAGCTCAGAGCTAAGCTTGGTCAGTTGCCATCTTAACTGACCAATCAGGTTATCACCCCTTTCACCCAGGGCAAATACAGGCTGGATAATGTGATTAAATGTAATAGTACACGAATATATGAGTCCATTTAAATGTATCCTCTCTCTCTCTCTCTCTCTCTCTCTCTCTCTCTCTCTCTCTCTCTCTCTCTCTCTCTCTCTCTCTCTCTCTCTCTCTCTCTCTCTAGTCATCTGCTGTCAACAGGGGCGATCGAGGACCTGGTGATCGTGTCAGAGAGACAGATAGTTAAAGGAATCAGTAGAATAGTAGCTGTTACTGGACAACAAGCTAGACAGGTAACACACACACACACACACACACACACACACACACACACACACACACACACACACACACACACACATAGTTCAGAGTGCATGTAGCTTGTACCTGACAGGACAGGTGTGTTTGTTTAATGTACCTGACAGGACGTGTGTGTGTGTGTGTGTGTGTGTGTGTGTGTGTGTGTGTGTGTGTGTGTGTGTGTGTGTGTGTGTGTGTGTGTGTGTGTGTGTGTGTGTGTGTGTGTGTGTGTGTGTGTGTGTGTGTGTGTGTGTGTGTGTGTGTGTGTGTGTGTGTGTGTGTATGTGTGTGTGTGTTTTCAGGCCAGGGAGGCAGGTGAGGTGTTGTCCCAGGATGTGGAGTCTCTTTCGGCCAGAGTATCTGGCTCCGCCCCGTCCTGCATCCACTCCGCACACAGCCTGGCCAAGGAGGCGGGGCTTCTGACTGATGTACGTAAACACTAACACGCAACTTGACATGAAAACGTTTGAGAACCACTGAACTGCACTGACACACTTTCTTAACCACTTGAACCCGTCCAGCGTCCATATGTTGGGGGGAACATTAGCCAAAAATGGCAGATCTACAAGCTCACTATGTGACGCATTGTGAGCTTGTGTGTGAGCTTGTAGATCGACAAATGCACCCAAATTAAAACTCACTCTATTATATTGCCATTGGTAGGCTTAGTTATAAATCATGTGGTGCAACTGGACAGCATCAAACTGAGATGTTGTGGTTTTATTGTCAGGCGCTGGACAGCACTGCTGCCCCCCAGTGGCTGAAGAGAGAACTTCAGACTCAACTCAAGTCTCTCCAGAGGAAATGCAACACTGCTATCAGAAAACTGGAGAATAAAGAGGTAACACAACACTACACAACACAACACAACACTGCTATCAGAAAACTGGAGAATAAAGAGGTAACACAACACTACACAACACAACACAACACTGCTATCAGAAAACTGGAGAATAAAGAGGTAACACAACACTACACAACACAACACAACACAACTATCAGAAAACAACATTAACCATCATCAGGGTTGTAACGATGCCATTTTACATGATTATTTAATTGTCATACAATGAATTGCGATTAACAATTAAATTGTGTTTTTTTGTTATTGGAACATTGGATCATATGAATAAAAAACACATTGTTTGCCTCGCCTTGGCTCGTAAACAAAAGTTCTACAGGGCAGATATAAACAAAGCAACTTAAATATTCAAAGACACGACTGATATAGTTAAATATAATGTACAAAGAAACGACTGACTGAACAACTTTATACTTTCAAAATAATAATAAAAAAAGCGAAAATAACATCTGCTATTTCTGCCCGCCTGTGTGTGTGTGCGTGCGTGCGTGTACGTGTGCGTGTACGTGCGTGTGCGTGTACGTGCGTGTTACAGGCTGCAGATAAAGCCCAGCTCTTGCTGCAGAAGAACAGAGATAAAGGCGTGTTGGTGGACTCCGTTGATGCTGACTCCATCTCAGTACGTTGGAATCTTCTCTCGCATAACATTTTGTGTGTCATATTGAATGTTTCTCATGTTTTTGTCCACGATGACCTGTCCTACATCGTTTCTGGGGATGCGCTTGTAGATCTGCTATTTTCTCTACTTTTGTGGGACACTCGCAGTGATGAAGTGGTCCACTCATTTACAGACAAAAATCTAAAAGCTAAAATATGGTGAAACAAGGTTTCTGCCTGACAGCAACAACATCTTTATTATGATTATTACAGTATTATTATTATTATTCTATGCAGTATGATAATGAAAGTATTATTCTATGTTTAACCCATTAAGACCTGGAACTGTGTCATTTTTTTATTTGAGCTAAAAAGCATTATTTTACACTTTGAGCTATTCAAAAATAGCAGATCTACAAGCTCATAGCGCGGCACCGAGTGCCGCGCTACGAGCTTGTAGATCTGCTATTTTTGAAAAATCGTGAAAATGTTTGCAAATCTTTGAATATATATACTTTTAAAGCGAACATTTTTAACTTAAATCTTAGCTTCTGGGGGTCCCTGGAACAAAATATTTTGATGGGGGTCCACGGCCAAATACATATCATTTTGGGGGTCCTGGACATGAAAAAGATTGAGCACCACTGATATAGAAACATACGTTTTTCAGAAAACTGTTGAGATTTAGGAGACATGTAGAATCGGCTTCAGGTCTCAATGGGTTATGATAATTACAGTATAATTATTGTGTATTTTAATAGATGGTAATGAAAACAGTGAACCAGCTCAGTGACAGGGTTCCAGGCTGCCTGGTCATGCTGCTCGCTCACCAACGGCATTCTGGGAAGGTTCTGTGTGCCTGTCAGGTACCCAAGGTAACACACACTGACACACTCTAATACACACTGAGACACGCACACACACGCACGCACGCACACACACACACACACACACACACGCACACACGCACGCACACACACACACTGACACCCTTGTGGTTCCATTTGTGCACTCTCAGAGTTAAATGAATACTGAGGATTTTACAGAGTAGATTGGGGGTCCCAGGGATAAGAATCATATCAAATGGGGGTCTGTGGTCTAATGCATATCAAACTGGTGGTCCCTGAAAATGAGAATCACTGGTTTGGTGCCTGACAGTGTGTCCCGGGCTCGATTCCCGAGCCCTGGCGGATGATTTGCTGCATGTCACTCTCCGACTCTCTCTCTCTCTCCCGTTTTCCTGTCTCTCTCTACTGTGCTATCCAATAAAGGTGAAAAAGACCCAAAATTTAAATAATAATAATAATAATGATGATGATAATGATAATAATAATAGAGAGAATCACTGGTGTATCGGAATCAGAAAGACTCACCGTAAAAGAAGAAGGGTGAAATTGATTTGCCAGGACTACTCAAACTTGCAGTTCAATAAAAAACAGAAAACAGCAATAACACTGTCACTATATAGGCACTATAAAGGCATGAACAAAATGAGTTGTTAAAAATAAAAATTGAAAATTCTTTAATTGAACTTTTACTACACTTATCGTATATTTTGTAGCTTTTGTGGCTGCTAATGTAAACGCAGCATAACTGTGTTTTCTGTTTGTAACTCTGTGTGTGTGTTTTTTGTTTGTTTGTTTGTTTGTTTGTTTCCAGGGCGGGGCCTCTCTCTCGGCCAGTGATTGGGCGCTGGCCGTGTGTCATCACCTGGGAGGGAGTGCGGGGGGTTCCACCCTGGTTGCCAAGGGAACGGGCACTTGTGATGACATCACAGAGGCACTGAGGTGGGCGGAGCAATACGCAAGAATGAAAACGCAGCAGAATGCAGATTAAATGGACATTTTTTTTTCACCCCTAATCCCTTTGAACATATTTTGTAATTTATACTGGGGGAAATTTTCATGTGAAGTCAAATTGTATTTTGTTGCTGTCGGACAGAAACCTT
This sequence comes from Gymnoscopelus braueri, assembly GCF_963280865.1. NCBI lineage: Eukaryota > Metazoa > Chordata > Actinopteri > Myctophiformes > Myctophidae > Gymnoscopelus > Gymnoscopelus braueri. The sequence continues at coordinate 9,763,705 of NC_137618.1, read as the reverse complement.
GTATATCCATATATATATATATTTCATAATTTATTCCCCTACTTCGTCATACTACAGTGTCACACAAAATAGCAAAAAATAGCTCACAATGCGTTTTTTGTTGTTGTTGTTGCTAATTTTGAAAATGTTATAAGTGAAAGTGGTTAAGTGTGCCTGTGGATTTTACACATATTGAATGAAAAGTATTAACAAGAGCTTGTGACTAAATAATAACTACATTGGATCCACAGGCTCTTTTTTTCCATTTTCTGAAAAGTAACTGTTTTGGACATACAAGGTTTCTGCCTACAATTCATAAGAAACCAATGTCAAATCGATGCAGGATAATTAGCATAGCCATGTTATGAGATCAGAGGTGTGTGGGTTTTTGTGTACAGGGAACAAATATTTCTTCATTGAGGAAACTTCAGCCTGTATTTCTTTGTTTTAAAAGAAATAAAGATGCAGTTCAAGGTTCAATGTTTCTTTATTGTTTAACACCTTTTAGAGCATGAAGAATAGGTCCGCAATTATCAATTATTTTCTTAGCGATTATTGTGTTGATTATTTTTCGAATAATTTAAGTGCATTCTTTTACATAAAAAAAAAATCACACCCAGTGTGAAGTGGGCAGTGTGGTCATCACAGTGGTCATCATAGTGATGGAAGCTCACTTCCAAAAAAATGGATTTTTGGAAGTGCATAATCCTATGTGTCTCGCTAGCCAATCACAGTGCTGAATAGAGTCAGCCAATCACAGTACAGCTAGGGGTCTACTAATGGGCCAATCACAGTGCAGGAAACTAATACTAATGAGGTGTCCCAACCCCACTTATAGGGGCGGCTACACCGCCCAAAAATATAGAATTACAAATCGATTAACTACTTAAACCCTGTGTTGTACTGTTATACTTCGCACAGTGAAAATAGTTAAAATAGCAGATCTACAGTACAAGCTCACCACATTTTATTTTGACTACAATGACACGCCCAAAGTAGGGATTGATTGCTAATCGATTATTTGTTATCGATTATCTTTATAATCAAATTAGTTTGATTAACTGTCTCAGCCCTAATAGAGTATGAAATGTATTGATTCTGGTACTTTTCATACATTTACAGCAGAAGAAAAAAGAACCTTATCTCCATAATTAAAATGTGTGTGTTTTTTCATAAATTAATGGCCTACTTGATCATACTATAGCGTCACACAAAAGCATCAAAAGTAGCAGATCTACAAGCTCGAAACGCGGCTATTTTTTTATTTGAATCCTGAAAAGTAACAGTTTTGGACATTTCCACCCGACAGACGATATGTATGATACCAACCATTTATACGATAACATATATGCATGTATGAACAGTATATATGTTGTGGAACTCCACAACAGACTACCTTATAAGACATACGTACATTTGTGGGAGATGCAGAGAATGAATGAAAATAAACGAGCTGTATAAGTGGCAAGTGAGGCCATGCATGTGGAAATGCACCTTTTGACAACAACTGCAATAAAGAATCCGTGCACTGTTGTTTGTCGCCACCTGGTGGAGTTAGTATGTGACTGAATAGAGAGGCAAGTGAGTTTACAGAATAATGACACAGTAGTAGGCTAGTAGTTGAAGTAACAATTTATATCTACTTTGTTACAAGTAAGTGATGTATTCTAAATTGTACTAATACGAATAAAAGTACAAATGTAATGGCTTCAAAATAGATATCAAGATAGATATCACAATGGTGTAATTTTTTTCCTGCAAAAAGATTTTAGATAGGCTATTTTCACAATTGTGAGAATGAGCCCTTTTGCGGCTGGAAGCAGTACAGAGGCGTTTTTAAAGTGCAACCCAAAAGGTGTATTTATTCACAGTCACAATACAACAGACAACACTGGTGACATGGTGGTGCCTAGCTCTCATCCTACCACCAACTGAATAAGCTTGTTACTGGCAGCATTTTATACTCAGCTGGAGCAATTAATCCAGACTTGGACTCCACCATGCAGGGTAGATCAACAAATACATAATATACAAATACAGAAATACATATGACATTAACTCTCATAAAATATCTCAAAACTCCATGAACTACACCACTAATGATTCTCATACTACAACATTACACAATATCACTCACAATTCCAAATACACATTTACAACCCCCGCCCTCTGCCCTTCTAATTTGGTCCAGCCCAATTACACTGGCAAACACAACAGCCCAACTTGGTACATGTTAAGCTTTCAATCATCACTTACAGTAGCATTACCCATATTGCACCTCTCTCATTTCGGTCTCTATTGCACTCATATACCACACATATTGCACTTGCCAGATTATCACTAAACATGCTGTCTCCACAGGTGGAACTAGTTAGCCGAGTGGCCAGCTCAGCTGGACAGGAAACAACTCAAAATGTTCAGTTAAATGTAATCAACAATAAAATCATGACTGCATTCCTTTCTGTGCAAACTACAATGTGCACATTATGCCGTGCAAATACCAAAGTGACCATATGCTATGCAATTAATCAATCCATAAATAAAGGTTACAATGTATATGTGCGAATGGCAAGTAACAGAGGACCTCACTGTTACAACAATATTTTAAACTTTTCGCTACAAAATAGGGATATATTATTAATCGATTATTTTATAAAATTATTATTTTGTATAATCGATTAAATGGTTTAACTAATGCGCCCCGTTACTTTTTATTTTTCCTGCCCAAAAGGGAGTGCCGTGACCCGGATTCGAACCGGGGTTGCTGCGGCCACAACGCAGAGTACTAACCACTATACGATCACGGCTCGCCACCCACAGGAGTGTGCCCAGGAGAGCGACAAATGTCAGACACTAATGCAAATGCACACACTGAGTCATGCCTCCTTTCTCAAAACACAGTCGTAGTGCTGATTCAGGCTTTTGCCGCTGTGGCTCTCTCACTCATGCAGGGTGGGGGCTGGGTGGGGGTAGGGTGGGGGTAGGGTGGGGGCTGGGTGGCACCTGTTCCAGTCATCTGACTCTGTCTCCCCTGTGCTGGGCTGTGAAGGAGCTTTAAGGCACTACAGTAGAACAGTGGTTCTCAAAGTGGGGACCCCCCCCCCCCCCTGGTCTCCTTGAGGGAGTTTCAAGGGGTCCACAGCAACATTTTATAATATAGCATCAAAATCACTTTAACCCTATGTACAGTATAGCCTACATCAGCTATTTGAAAATAGCTGATCTACAAGCTCACAACGTGTTGTAGATCTCCTGTTTTCAAAAATAATCTTGATTCTTTTTTTCCCTTTTTTTAAAAACATTTTAACCACACAAATCTTGTATGTCCCTGGCACAAACGTTTTCAGGTGGGGGTCCGCAGCCAAATAGGCTATTAATTTGGGGGTCCTCGACATGAAAGGTTTGAGAACCACTGCAGACGCAGTAGAAATATAAATGAGGGCTGTGTTTGATTGACAGTGTGAGTATATAGTACCTTGGGATCTTTAAGTCTTCCCAGTGATGGATCGGTAGAATGAAGCACTATCAAACTTGAAGTTAGTTATATCAGTAGAAGTAGTTTATTACAATAGGTAACAGCAAAGCAGCATCTGTATAGCAACGATGTTCACACTCAGGTCTTCCTAAATCTCTGCCCCTTTTCCGTCTATCTTACTAATATATCTGGGCACCCTCGTCATTACTGGGCATCACCCGTAATCCTCTCATCATACAAATATTTGTTATCTCTCCACTGTGTCCCACATGGGACCACAGTGTCGAACACCACCTGTTGTTTGCCTGCTTATATTTGTCAAGTCATTCCCCCTCCCTTGTGTTCTTCTAGTTCTTTCTAGCGGTTTCTACGTTGTTCCTCATAGGCCTGAGGTTACTAGGTCTCAAGCGCTCCCTGGTTGCTCCCTAATCCTGCCCCACCCAGCTGTGCTTAGCTGTGGACCTTATTCGTCATATGCTGTCACTAGGGATGTTTGCTGTCAGTAGAGACTGATTTACCTCTAATTCTGGACATGTAAATCCTTTTGATTAACACCCACTTCTGGGCAGAGGAGTGGGCAGCTTATCTCGATTTACTGACAAATCAACTGGAACTGGCCCTCAACTGGAACTGAAATGGAAGTCTAGTATTTCCTTATTCTTCCAGTACCTTCTCTGTTAATACAGTTTAGCAGGCCCGGGTCATAGGTCACGACCTTCTGCGCCCACATAATCCTTCCTCTAGACAATAATTTGTCTATCTCTGCCAGGTCGGGATTGCCAGGTCGGGTTGTCTATGAGATAAGTATGGCTAAATATGGCTGAGTATGGCTTTCACTTCATAAAGTGCATAATGTGCAGTCAAACATTCTAATGTGCAGTCAAACATTCTTATAATGCACTCAAACACTCTATAATGCACTCAACATAATGCACTCAACATAATGCACTCAACATAATGCACTCAACATTCATGTTTTATAGGGCTAAAATGTGAGACTAGTCAATTACTCTTAACTTTTAACTCGTTTTGGTATGATGCACTTTTGGTCGTTTTGGTATGATGCTGGTCGTTTTGGTATGATGCACTTTTAAATACTCTTAAGTAAAAGTAATACACGATTGTCCTCTCACTGTACTTTTGTAAATGAACCACTCTACTTGTTTACTCTACTCTACTTTACTATTTACTCTACTCTTATTACTCTAATAAAGTAATAAAGTACTCTACTTTAATAATAACTGTTACTCTACTTTAATAATAACTGTTACTCTACTTTAATAATAACTGTAATAATAAATGACTGCTGTAATAATAAATGACTTGTAATAAACTAGTCATAACAAAATGGAATGTAATATAATAAACTGAAATAATAAAAATGGAATGTAATATAATAAACTGAAATAATAAATGACATTTGGAATGTAATATTACCAAATGGAATGTAATATACTGCAATTCTGCGTATTCTTTTCTTATAACAAAGCTTCCCGCGTCCTTCATCTAATATTTGTCTTCCGTACTCCGTCCCATAGTGCAAAAGCGATAGTCCAGAAACTTTCGATGTGACAGTTCTTCCTGGTACCGACCGTACCCATCAATCATCCCTTCCTCTGGCACGTTTCCAAACGTGCCACTTAACTGTCCAGTATCCAAGTCCACTTGTGCTGTGCCTAGAAATACACAGCCAAGTATAGTTGTCCATTTCTTTCTACTGCGGCGGTACGGAAGTTGTTTTCCAGCCAGAACGCCGAGGAAATACATGTGCGGAGTTCGGAAGATGTTTCCCCAGCCGGAACTCCGTCATTATGGACATAAAAGAGAGGAAATGCATGTCTTAGTAATATATATATATCCCTTTTTTTTTTTTTTTTTTCCCTTTTTTCTTTTCTATAACACATACACATACACACATTTAGGGATTATATAATGATCACATTTTGGGATTATGTAATGATCACCTTTTGGGATTATATAATGATTCTTCCTCTAATGTTTCCCTAAACTATCTTCAGAGTCCTTACTGGCTCAGACTGCGTACAGTCTCGCCCAGCCTGTCTCCACAAAAAACAAACTAAAATAACAAACAAAACAACAAACGTAATCCCCGAAGACCCCAGCCGACCAAGCCGTCTGAGGTTGGGAATTCCCTATGCTTAGAAAGAATCATTTTATCATTCTTATGTACTGGTAACCAGGTTACATATATGTATTATATGTAGCTGTTGTACCAGATTATATGTGTTATATGTATCTGATGCAGGTTGATTTTGGGTTCTTACCCTTTTTAATTGCTTTCGTTATGTTCGCTGTCCTCTCTGGCCTCTCTTTTGGTCTCTCCTGTCTCCTGGTCGTTGCGGGTCCCTCTGGTTCTGCTTGTCCTGTCCTTGTGGTCTCTGGCCCTTCTGGTTCTTCTGGTTCTGCTTCCGTCTCTCCCTCTCCCTGGCACCTGGGACGTGGTTGGATGCTCTGGAACACTGGTCATTGATGATTGCTTATCTGGAGCCTCATCGATTGTTCTTCCCTCGGTAGTGTCATTGCGTGTTGCTTTCTCCTTGACTGCTCCCTGGCCTGTTGGTTGGTCCCTCTGGTGGCACCTCTTCTTTGGACGTAGTATACTCTTCTTCTTTGGACGTAGTAGGCTCTTCTTCTGTGGTAGGCTCTTCTTCTTTATCCTCCTCATGCGTGGAAGTGTCTGATGCTCTTGTATACCATGTCTTCTGTTTTCCCTGGTACCATACCCTTCCTCCCTGGTAATTCACATATTTTATTTCTGCCGTCTCAATGTGCTTCTGGTTGATCCGGCAGTCCTTGAAGATGCACTCAGTCTGCCTTTTCCTTCTTTCACCTTGTTTCTTGGCTGAGCTATTTGCTGGTTCGCTTGCTGGTTCAGTGCTTGCAGGGTAGTTTTGCAATTCCTTGCATAAGCGCTGTCTCTTTAAGATCCTCTGGTCCAGTTTTTCTTCCTCCATCTTCTCCTCCTTCCGTTTTTCTCCCTCCATGTTTTCCTCCATGCTTTCCTCCTCCCTGGGTGGGTATGGTCCCTGTTCTGTCTGGGGTGGTGTGGTTTCAGGTGTCGTTGGGTCCCCCTGTTGACAATCTTCTTGACAAACCCAAGCTTCCTCTGGGTTTTGTCGCTCACCTTCCTCTGGCGGTTCCTCTGGGTTTTGTCGCTCACCTTCCTCTGGCGGTTCGTCTGGGTTTGGTTGTTGCGGTGGTAATGTGACTTCAGGTGTTGTGAGGTTCCCTTCCTCTGGAGCTTGCTCCTCTGAGGCTTCCTTTAGGCCCTCTCTTCTAACCCATGATGGTTTTTCCGGGTTGAATTGTTCCAACACCCATTGACAAGTGCGTCGTTTGTTGCCTTGGTCTCTGTGTCGTGTGGCCAGCATATGCAGGTTTATCTTTGTTGTTTCTATGTCTGTTCCAATTACGTGCAGCAGTCGTTTGAGTTTCCTCGAGTCTCCTGTGAGGGTACTTAGCCCTCCTCCGAGGCAACTTGAAGATAGCATGTCTTCTTCATATTGATCGCTCTTCTGGACCATCACCTGTATTGGTATCACACATTCCAGCCATCGATAATTGTATGTTCCTCCGAACGCTCTGGGGTCCAGAGTTTCTCTTCCTCCTCCTGGTCCTTCCTTCCAACTCATGATCACATGTTGTTGGAACAGGTGGAATGCCAACATGGCGGTGAATGTGTCTTCTGGACATGGATACATTGTGACCCGTGCATATCCCGTCAGGATGCTGAAATGTTCCTGGATTTCTTCTCCTGATCCTTCCCTTCCACGCTGCTCCACCACTACTCTTCCCTCTTCTCTCATTCTTAGCTTGGCACTCTTCCCTTTGCCTTTTCTTCTGCTCAGCACCTCTTCTTCTGGTACGTAAAACCAGACTCCTCCCCAGCCATGGGGATCTTGTACATATTGCAGGAAGTTCACTTCATTTATTATCTCTGGGCATTGTAAGCAGTTTGCATCTTCTAGCGCTGTTAAATTTATTACCTTGGGTCCTTCTTTTTGGTCAGAGAGGAGTCCAGGCCCCGGCCCCATAAACCTTCCCTTGGTGACATATTCGGTAATGTCAAAACCTCCCATGGTCAGCCCGTCCAAGCCTGTGTACCACTCTTTTTGCCTCCTCTCTCTTTCTTCCTCTTTTGTTGGATGATCTTTTTGGTGGTCCCGTTGTTCCATCTCCGCTATGTTTTTTCACCCTTCTGTTTGGTGGCAGAATCTCTTCATTCAGATTTTGTGGGAATTCCTGACAGTCTCCCAATACCATCACCCCCGCTCTTCTTTCTTCTCCTTCCTCTTCATCCTGCCATGTTACGTCACTCCCTTGTAGCATTGTATCATTTTCTGATACTGAGTCTTCGTTATCATCGGCCGCCCTCATGACTTTGTTTTGTGGTGATTTTTGCCCTTTGTCTTGACTCTTGTTGGTCTTCCTTGTCTTGGGGTTGGTTTACCTATAACGAAAAATGTTCATAATTACTTTCTTGTATTGTCTCTTCCTATCCTCCTCTCTTTTATACGCAGGTTTCTTGTCCTCCTCCTTTTTGGTCCCTTCTGTTACTTCAAACTTCCTTGCTTCTTATTCGTTTTTCGCCATCTGGCTTCGCATCTGGATCAATTTTCTTGTTTGTGCTTTATCGTTTTCCGCCGTCTGGATTCGCATCTGGATCAATTTTCTTGTTTGTGCTTTATCGTTTTCCATCAATCTTGTTTCTTCATTTCTGTATTTTTCCAGGACATGTTCCACATGTTCGCCAAACATGATAAAAGTCATGGAAGTGATCCCCACGAAATCATTCAGCGATGAGCGCACTTTATTAGGAAGGCCACTCAGAACTGCCCCCCGGAACAGTGTTCTCATTCCGTTCTCATTTCCGTCATTTTCTGGATTCGCTCCCATCTCCAGTCTCCAGACTTTCTGTATTCTCTGGATGTAGACCCCTGCTGTCTCTTCATTCTTTATTTTTTGCCCTGTCAGCATTCCTGGCTTTATCCGAGCAGGGTATCTTCTCTTCATTTCTTGCCACAGTGAGTGTCGATAGTTGTTGAACAGATCTGCGTCTCTTGCTTGTGTATCAATCGTGTGACACATCGTCGTCTCATGAAGTAAATCTTTCATCTCATGTCGTCCTAGAGCGCGACAAAGAACACTTTTTATGTCGCCGACACTCAAGATGTATTGTACGGTGCGTTCCTCAAATTCTTGTATGAATTTGTGGGCTCCTTCGAATATGTTTGGGATTTTTGATAGCAGACTGTCCATGTCTCCAGCGGAAAATGGTGTGTAATCGAAACGCTCTCCTTTGATTATCACTGGTCCCATCATCTGGCTCCCTTGTGGGTCTGGTTGTACCATCCCTGCCTTTTTGGTGATGTTATCTCTCGATATTTCCATTGTTGCTATTGGTATGATGAATGGTGGTTGCTGGTGTCCTTGGTTTGGTTCATTGAGGCTGACATCTGTGCTGCTCTCTAACACAAAAACTGTCCCTCCGTGGTCTTCCGTATCTTGGCTTCTGGACTTCCTTTGATGCTGTTCCTGTCTTGGGGCTCTGGGCTTCCCTTGATGCTGTTTCTCAAACTGTCTGAAATTTTGGAGTGCTGTCCTCATATTGTCATGGTGGTTTTCTTTTTGTGGTGATGTCATGTCTCTGCCCTCTTGATGGTGTTTTCTGGCCGCACCCCCTTTGTTGTGTTCTAGTGACATCCTCTCCATCTTCTTCCGACCGGTATCCTCATCTTCGGCTCCTTCTGCTTGTCTGAGTTTCTCCATCACAGTCTGTTCATATCCTCCTTGCTGCTTTTTCTTTGGGCTTGTATCTGTGTCTGGATACAGCGTGCCTGATCTCAGTGTTCTTCTTGATGGAGCATTTGATTCTTCATCCTCCCTCTCATATTCATAGTTTCCGCACATTGTGATTTTCTCAAAGACTGGAGCTTGAACTTGATATTCCGGTGGTGCGCTTGCATTTTCCTTCATGGCCGTTCTTCTGCACGCTAGGAGATTGTCAGCGAGCTCCTGTCCTTTCTTCTGGTAAATTTTAAGGATCGCAAGTTCTTTCACCCTCTTCTCTTCTCTTTTCTTCCCGTTCTTTTCCTTCTTGTGATTTCTGATTAACGTGTGCATTTGTTTGCACACATTGATGTCAAATGTTCCCTCTGGTGGCCAGATTGTGGCCTTTTCTTTTGTTCTCTTCGCCCATTTGTTATTAGTCTCCTGCAGTACTTTTTCCAACATTGGGTATTCTTCTGTCAGTATTGCCTGAGCCGTTCTCTGGACCACTGGCCCATCTTCTTTGCCTTTAATCACGGAAACATTCTTCTTGTTCTCCAAACTTGTTTTCTTCTTTGTCTTTAATGACAATGCTAGCTTCTTTTCCTCTGGTTGCTTGTCCATTCTTTTATCTGGCGGCCGCCTTGAGGTCTGTCGACAGGCGAAGCCAGAGATTGGTCCGGTCCTCCTCTTGTGAGCCCTCTCTCCTCTTCCTCTTGTTTCTGTTGCAGGGCTCAGAGTTGTCTGTTCTCTAGCTGTAGTGGGAGTTATAGTTGTCTGTTCTTTAGCTGTAGTGGGATTTATAGTTGTCTGTTCTTTAGCTGTAGTGGGAATTGTTCTTTAGCTGTAGTGGGAATTGTTCTTTAGCTGTAGTGGGAATTATAGTTGTCTGTTCTTTAGCTGTAGTGGGAATTGTTCTTTAGCTGTAGTGGGAATTGTTCTTTAGCTGTAGTGGGAATTATAGTTGTCTGTTCTTTAGCTGTACTTTCTCTTGAACTTCTGTGGACTTCAGTGATCACAATGTCATTATTCTTGTTCCCTCATTCACAATGTCATTATTCTTGTTCCCTCCTTATCCTCATGATTTACTCTCTCAAAATATTGCTGATAAAAATAAAATGAGACAAAATTAAAATAAAATAAAATTCAAAAAGAGAAAAAATCGTGAATACGTAAAGCCGACCTTTAATTAGTTGCATGATTAGTTCATAAAACCATCCAAATTTCGATGGCAGTGACTGTATGTGAACACTCGTTCTCAATTCACAAAACCATGGTTACAGAAGTAACCTTTAATTCATTAATTCTCTCTAAAACCATCCAAATTTTGATGGCAGTGACTGTATGTGAACACTCGTTCTTAATTCATAAACCATGGTTACGGAAGTAACCTTTAATTCATTAATTCTCTCTAAAACCATCCAAATTTCGATGGTAGTGACTGTATGTGAACACTCGTTCTTAATTCATAAACCATGGTTACGGAAGTAACCTTTAATTCATTAATTCTCTCTAAAACCATCCAAATTTCGATGGCAGTGACTGTATGTGAACACTCGTTCTTAATTCATAAACCATGGTTACGGAAGTAACCTTTAATTCATTAATTCTCTCTAAAACCATCCAAATTTCGATGGCCATGCTTGTTATATATTTCCATATGCTTTCCTATGATTCTGTAGTTTTACTTGAATGCAGTGGTTCTCAGATGCTTTCATTTTCTTACCAGGAAAAGGACGCTTTCACAGTGATATTTCAAAATATTTTCATCTATTATTTCCTAGCAATATGAGGATGCACATATACTAGCGAAAACCATGACGACAGTGTTCTGTTACCTTGTCTTTCTTTAAGGAACTGGTCGCCATGGTTTACGGCTCTTGCCCTGTGTTTTTGTTTCATCAAGAAAAAACCCCTGATTCTCACTCCTGCCTTTCTCTCCTCTTTTCCCTTTTTCCTTTGGCTTTCTCCTGTTAACCTCCTGTTTAGTCCTCTTTTTCTCCTGTCTTCCCCTATCTTCTCCAGTCTCTCATTCATTCTATCAAGATTCAAATACACTTCATTCATTCCCGTACAGCCTCATTTTCACATCATTCATAGCCCAAACCTTTTCTTTTCCCTGGTCTGTCCCTCTCTGTTGCTGTGTGTCTCTCTCTCTTTGTGTGTCTTAACTCTTTGACTGCCAGAGTATTTTCATAAGGTACTCCCTCAGTGTTTTTTTCTCTAGAGCCTCCAGTCCGCCTCTAGAGAGCAGCACATGATAGCTTAATGAGCTGTCATGTCAGCTCGCACCCCACACACACAGTCAAACAGTGAATACATTAAAACTGATGTGACTGATTGGTGACTGATCGGCAGATTGTCCAATCGGCCAAAATTACGATGTGATACACGACAGTGATGACTGATCGTCACCTAGACCATAGATTATAGCAGAGAACATGTCCGTTCGTTTGTTATACCGTGTGAAAAACTTTTTTTTTTCCTGGACGAAAATGACCAGGGATCAAAATCAAAAACCGGAAACGGAACCCAGGTCATGAAATCGGATGCAGGTGTGGTTGAAGCAAGTGGAACTCGAAAATAAGATTGAATACTTAACATTATAGCGCAATCAGAGATTAAACAATGAACGCGCGTCCAACGCGTCTAAAGCGTCGACGCGTTTTCGAGTCAATGACGTTTATAGAGTCTTTCTCTCTCTGTGTGTCTCTCTCTCTCTCTCTCTGTGTGTCTCTCTCTGTCCCTGTATGTCTCTTATCTGTATGTGTATCTCTCTGTATCTGTACCTGTATCTCTTTGTATCTGTATCTCTCTGTAGATACAATCTCTGTATCTGTATATCTCTATCTCTATCTCTCTGTATCTGTATCTCTCTGTATCTCTTTGTATCTCTGTATCTCTGTATCTCTCTGTATATCTCAGAGTATCTCTGTATATCTCTGTATATCTCTGTATATCTCTGTATCTCTGTATCTCTGTATCTCTCTGTATCTCTCTGTATCTCTTTGTCTCTCTCAGAGTATCTCTGTATATCTCTGTATATCTCTGTATCTCTCTGTATCTCTCTGTATATCTCTCTGTATCTCTCTGTATCTCTCTGTATCTCTCTGTATCTCTCTGTATCTCTCTGTATCTCTCTGTATATCTCTCTGTATATCTCTGTATATCTCTGTATATCTCTGAAACTCTTTGTATCTCTGTATCTCTGTATCTCTGTATATCTCTTTATATCTCTGTATCTCTGTATCTCTGTATATCTCTGTATATCTCTCTGTATCTCTCTGTATATCTCTGTATATCTCTGTATCTCTGTATCTCTGTATCTCTCTGTATCTCTGTACATGGGATCATCATTCATAACACAACGTTACTACACTTTCACACACAACGTTAAAACACACCGTCACCTGTTTTGTCTTCCCTTAGTCTCTCTTCTATCGCCCCTAGTCAGCCTCTCTGCCTCTCCTTCTGTAGGGGTTATAATATTTCACAACACGCATTAAACACTTTCAACACAAATTAAAACACCCAAATCTCCTGTTATGTCTGTATTTGCCTTCCTTTCACCCCTATCCGCTCTCTGCTGACTGGTTCTCCTTCTGTAGGGGTTATATAAATACACAACACAACATTAAATTCTTTCAACCATGACTTTGAAACCACTCTGTCTACAATATTGTGGCAAACTTAGTCTGTTCTCTTTCGGTAGATCTCTACCGCCTTTCTTTGACTGCTCTCCTTCTGTAGAGGTTATAATATTTCACAACACGCAGTAAAACTTTCAACACAAATTAAAACACCCAAATCTCCTGTTATGTCTGTATTTGCCTTCCTTTCACCCCTATCGGCTCTCTGCTGACTGGTTCTGCCTCTGTAGGGGTTATACATGCACAAAATTCATTAGATACACTTTCAACCCTAGTCTCTCTATTATATCACTCTTTCAACACTAGTCTCTTTATTATATCACAAATGTTTCTTAGCAGCGTTGCGATATATTCTTCTTGAGGTAGTATTAGTAGTATCTTAGTTGTATATTTGAGGTAGTATCTTAGTAATATATATTTGAGGTAGTATCTTAGTAATATATATTTGAGGTAGTATCTTAGTAGTATCTCATATGTTCCACAGCCTTCCTTGACAGTTTGTGCTGTGGGTGTGTGGGTGTGTGTGTTTGTGTTGTGTGTGGTATGTGGGTAATCCATAACCTTCCTTGTCACTCTTAACCAATTCGGTTGTTGGTGACAGTTCGTGTTGTGGGTGTGTAGGTGTGTGTGTGTGTGTGGTTAGCAGCATGTGTGTATGTGTTAGCGGCTTCGTGTATGTGGGTATGTGTGTGTCTCTGTTTTAGCAGAGTGTGTGTGTGTGTGTGTGTGTGTGTGTGTGTGGTACAAATAGCAGCAATATTTATTTATTTAATTATTATTGTTATTATTATTACTATTATTATTATTATTATTATTATTATTTTATTTTTTTCTAAAATTTTTTTTTTTTTTTTTTTTTTCTTCTTCTATCTTCTCTCTCTCTCTCTCACTCTCTTTCACTCTCTCTGTCTCTCTCTGTCACTTTCTTTCTCTCCCTGCCTCTTTCTGCCTCTTCTGTATCCCTCGAACCCGGTTATGGTTGCTTGCAGCTATATTTATTATTTATCTGATTTTCCTCCGTTGTTACTGCAGCTTGATTCTTATTAATTTTCATTACTTTACCGCGTTTCAACCTTCTTTTTCGTTGTTTATTTTCCTTTATTCTTACATTTTACTGCATTCAATTGTCACTTACCGATCGTGCGTATTTGCTGTATTTAAATTTACCAAACTCGTTCTGTATTTTATTTTGGGTGATCTATTTAATTGTTGTAATTCACCGCGTTCAAATGATCTACAATGCATCCCTTATTTTATTGCAATAGTCTATTTTGAGACATGTTTTTCCATTAAATAATTCTGTCTCTGTGTTAGGTTTGTTCTTTGTATTTCAGCATAATTTAATCTTTTCCGACCGCGCATATTTCGCTTTATTTAAATGTATCAACTATTTAAATTATGAACTGGTTTTCTATTGGTTTTAGGTGATCAATTTAATTAATTTAAAAATTACCGCGTTCAATTGGTCTATAATGCGTCCCTTATTTCATTGCAATAGTCTATTTTGAGACATGTTTTTCCATTAAATAATTCTGTCTCTGTGTTAGGTTTGTTCTTTTTATTTCAGCATAATTTAACTCTTTTCCGACCGCGCATATTTCGCTTTACTTAAATGTATCAACTATTTAAATTATGAACTGGTTTTCTATTGGTTTTAGGTGATCAATTTAATTAAATTAAAAATTACCGCGTTCAATTGCTCTACAATGCGTCCCTTATTTCATTGCAATAGTCTATTTTGAGACATGTTTTTCCATTAAATAATTCTGTCTCTGTGTTAGGTTTGTTCTTTTTATTTCAGCATAATTTAACTCTTTTCCGACCGCGCATATTTCGCTTTATTTAAATGTATCAACTATTTAAATTATGAATTGGTTTTCTATTGGTTTTACGTGATCAATTTAATTAATTTAAAATTTTACCGCGTTCAATTGGTCTACAATGCGTCCCTTATTTCATTGCAATAGTCTATTTTGAGACATGTTTTTCCATTAAATAATTCTGTCTCTGTGTTAGGTTTGTTCTTTGTATTTCAGCATAATTTAATCTTTTCCGACCGCGCATATTTCGCTTTATTTAAATGTATCAACTATTTAAATTATGAACTGGTTTTCTATTGGTTTTAGGTGATCAATTTAATTAATTTAAAAATTACCGCGTTCAATTGGTCTATAATGCGTCCCTTATTTCATTGCAATAGTCTATTTTGAGACATGTTTTTCCATTAAATTTTAAATTATTCTTCATGTTTACTCATGCTTTCCCTAATTTGTACTTATAACGCATATACTCCTGACTGGTCCTCGCATTTTAACCTCTTTTCTCTCTGCTCTTGCATTAAATCACTACGTCTTCTATCACCATTTCGTTATCAAGCACAACCTTTCCAGATCTCTATGTCATTTTCCAAAACCACAAATGCCACTATGAAGTCACCACATGCCTCCCGAAACACATCTCTTGTCATACAATGCTTTGCCAACCCATACAGCCTATACAATTTCCACATTTGCAAATTGCTTATACAGTACTTATTCCAAAAACACACAGCTTATTGGGTTACCACAGTTGTCCATTAGTAATACATTTTCCAAAACACAGCCTATTTGATTACCACATTTCCGTATTTGCTTTATACTCAATTATTCTAAAATGCATCCCCACTTGGCCCACCCACTTTGCGGTCCTCTTATGTATTTAAATGGTTTTTTTTTTTAAATGTCTTTACTTATTTTATTTTTGCTGTCAAGACCTTTTGTATTTTTATGAATTTTGTTTTATTCTAATTTTATGCTCATTATTCTTACAAGCTTGTTTAACTTAGCGCCGATTTCCCCCCATTATTTCTTTCCATTCACTTTTCCTTTTAATCCGGGTAATACACCGCGAAGTGTGCATGTTTTTCAATCTGCATTACACTCTTGGGTGCCGGTCGTCCCGCTGTCGTATATGTGGGGTTTATCCTTTTATGCAGCCGATGTGGTGGTATCGGCTGCCAGGTTTTTACTATTGGTCCTATCGCACTCGCCCCGGTCTCCAATGTTGGCATTTCCAAATAGTTATCAATAATCCGGCATGTGTGCGTTAGATTGTACTCATATTTGTTTAGCAATCTATGCATTGTTACCTTCAAATGGGTGTGATAATCCGTGTATGTCACGGTATGTTTCCCTTCACACTCCTCTTGTTTTCCTATTATCGCTATTGACCTCTGATTTGTTGTTAGTACTTTCTCCTCCTGCGTTGTAACCACAGGTTTCACCTTAAAATCATATTCCAATTCCATATTTTGGTATTAAATTAATGTTCTATTTAGTCTTTGTTTTCCTGGATTATTCCGTGTGTTTTTCTCTTAACTTGTCACTATAGCACAACACACCAATATGTATATGTGGGACCCACCATTCACTCTTACTGTATTGACGTCACTCTATTTCCTTGCCTTTGTATTTTTGTTTTCTGAATACAGCTTAATCTCTTTACGGCGCCTGGCGGCTGTACTATTTTTAGACTTTTCCTCTCTCTCTCTCTCTCTAGTAATCTCTATTTTTTTTTTTGTTCTCTTTTTCCTCTTTGACCTTTGTCAGATTTTCTCCTCTTGTTTATCACAGCTCCTGCTGTTTTGTAAATTCTCTCTTTCTCTCTCTCTCTCTAGTAATTTAATTTTGCAAGCTTTCTGACCTTGTCAGATTTTTCTCTTTTTGTTTATCACAGCTCCTGCTGTTTTGTAAATTCTCTCTTTCTCTCTCTCTCTCTCTAGTAATTTAATTTTGCAAGCTTTCTGACCTTGTCAGATTTTTTCTCTTTTTGTTTTTGTTTGCATTAAATCTGCGCAGTCTCTCTGCACATGGTTTACTGCAAACACTTAGTTAGCCTGCCTATCTCTTGACTCTATTTATCTCTTTGACCTTGTGATCCAAATTTTGGTCATAAAATGTTGCTTTTCCCTTTTGCTTTGCGAAGCTTGCTGAGAATGTTAGACATGCTGCTATGTTTTGGTTAGTATTAAAATTAAGTTTAATCGTGCATTCACCTCCCAATCCGCTAAAAACTTTTTTTATTTTGGTACTGTTCCCAGCACAAAATCCTTTTGTTTATAGTTTCGCTATTTCTTTCCTCAACCCCGCTCAGCGCTCCACAGCCCCGGCCCGGGACCCCTCCCGTCTCCCCCCAGCGAGAGAACCCCAAACAAGGCACTTGAAATCAAAGGCTCAAAGTTTTATTACCTTCTTTTTTGGCGGCCGCCTTGAGTTCTGTCGACAGGCGAAGCCCGAGTTTGGCCCGGTCCTCCGGCCACTGAGGATGCACCTCCCGGGGTGTTGGTCAAAATTCACGAAACGCTTTAATTAAACTCCCGTAACCGTGACGCCAATTATGTGAGTATATAGTACCTTGGGATCTTTAAGTCTTCCCAGTGATGGATCGGTAGAATGAAGCACTATCAAACTTGAAGTTAGTTATATCAGTAGAAGTAGTTTATTACAATAGGTAACAGCAAAGCAGCATCTGTATAGCAACGATGTTCACACTCAGGTCTTCCTAAATCTCTGCCCCTTTTCCGTCTATCTTACTAATATATCTGGGCACCCTCGTCATTACTGGGCATCACCCGTAATCCTCTCATCATACAAATATTTGTTATCTCTCCACTGTGTCCCACATGGGACCACAGTGTCGAACACCACCTGTTGTTTGCCTGCTTATATTTGTCAAGTCATTCCCCCTCCCTTGTGTTCTTCTAGTTCTTTCTAGCGGTTTCTACGTTGTTCCTCATAGGCCTGAGGTTACTAGGTCTCAAGCGCTCCCTGGTTGCTCCCTAATCCTGCCCCACCCAGCTGTGCTTAGCTGTGGACCTTATTCGTCATATGCTGTCACTAGGGATGTTTGCTGTCAGTAGAGACTGATTTACCTCTAATTCTGGACATGTAAATCCTTTTGATTAACACCCACTTCTGGGCAGAGGAGTGGGCAGCTTATCTCGATTTACTGACAAATCAACTGGAACTGGCCCTCAACTGGAACTGAAATGGAAGTCTAGTATTTCCTTATTCTTCCAGTACCTTCTCTGTTAATACAGTTTAGCAGGCCCGGGTCATAGGTCACGACCTTCTGCGCCCACAACAGTCAGATCATTATCAGATGACATCATCCCAGAGGCAAGACGTTGTTGGCCTGGGCTATGCACACATGTCAATTACTTACTTACAGCAGTGGTTCTCAACCTGTGGGTCGGGACCCCCAGGGGTATCGCAGCATGATTTTCGGGGGGTCCCCAGATGACAGTTAAGTTACAATTTAAGGATCTTTATGACCTTTAAAATACTTTTTTATTTTTTAAAGAAATCTGCAGCAAAAGTAATCAACAAACTATACTCTAAAAACTGGTCAAACATTGGCCAAATTGTCAAATAATATAAGAAAGAGGCAAAACATTTGAACATTTTCTACAAGCTTGTAGATCTGCTATTTTTACAATATGTATCTGTGGAACCGAGTCAAACAAAATGTAACGCCTCAACTCCTACAATTCCACGTGCTTGTCCAGGTGGGGGGTCCCCAGTTCAAATATGATTATTGTGGGGGGTCACGGCCTGAAAAGGTTGAGAACCATTGACTTACAGTATACTATGTAAGATCATTTGAGTATCCCTGACCTTACATCACATAGTGTCTACATAATGACAAATAATCGTATCGTATCGTAGCCCTAGTGGTTCTCAAACTTCTTCATATCAAGGAAATAGGGTCAAATTGGTTGAAACTGATAGTGATGCTACACTGCAGTATATGAACTACTTTTGTTGGACCCCCCTGGAACCCCCTCAAGGTCCCATGGGGATCCCCACCCAAACCCCACTTTGTACCGGTTGAAGCACTTTGCAGCAACAGACAGCTGGGCCAGCCGTGATCGTATAGTGGTTAGTACTCTGCGTTGTGGCCGCAGCAACCCCGGTTCGAATCCGGGTCACGGCACTCCCTTTTAGGAAAACTGAAAGTCAAAAGTATGAGCAGTGACAAAGAAGATTAGCCTGTATATTTCTTGAGGGGGATCTTTCCTGGTTTATTATTTCTGATAAACTATA
Organism: Gymnoscopelus braueri; assembly: GCF_963280865.1. Classification (NCBI taxonomy): domain Eukaryota; kingdom Metazoa; phylum Chordata; class Actinopteri; order Myctophiformes; family Myctophidae; genus Gymnoscopelus; species Gymnoscopelus braueri. The sequence continues at coordinate 9,744,728 of NC_137618.1, read as the reverse complement.
TACTGGACAACTGGTCTGCTGTGGCATGGAGGACACAAACACACACAAATCTACACTTTCCTGATTGTAGTATTAGGATGTCAGAAAGGTTATTGTGTTATTGTGTGTAACAGGCGAGAGAGAGAGAGAGAGCGAGAGAGAGACAGAGAGAGAGATAGAGAGAGACACAGAGAGAGAGACACAGAGAGAGAGAGCGAGAGAGAGACAGAGAGAGAGATAGAGAGAGACACAGAGAGAGAGACACAGAGAGAGAGAGCGAGAGAGAGACAGAGAGAGAGATAGAGAGAGACACAGAGAGAGAGACACAGAGAGAGAGAGACACACACAGAGAAAGAGAGAGTGTTTGCCATTGGGGTAACATTTCAAAGTTAGATGTTTGACGTTGGACAATATTTTAGATTACATAAATGAATAATGTATAATATAATATATTAATAATATATAAAATAGTTTAATAATATAAATTCATAATATAATATGATGTATAGTTGGGTCTCTGTAACTGAAAGCGGTGAATCTCCAAAGCTGTGACTGAGACACAATTTCTTATTTAGAACGAGCGACCATTGTCTTCCATGGACAGGTGGCGCCATCTTGAGAGGTTTTCAGCTATTACTTTCAATGGTGTGACGTCAGCGTTCTCTTTCTAGATATTAAAAAGGTATCACTGCAAATTGCCACGATGGAAAACTTTTAAATGTATTGCTCTATATGGCGGTCGTGTACAAAGGCATTTGCTGCATACATATTGAAGTCTTGTCAGACGCTTTCATTCCTGGGTGATCTTTACCTCTCTTGTTCAATCAGTCTTTACACAAATCATCATCAACTATGAAGCGAACGTTAGTCTATTGTGTATCTTCTCTGCTCTCTGCTAATTGACCAGTTTGTGTCTCAGAGAGTGTACACACAGTAATGAGCCCACTTCATGCAGCCTAATCACTTCACCCTGCGGCTGTCCCCCCCTGTCCCCCCCCCGTCCCCCCTCCTGGACAAATGAACATTTTAGGTCCAAATTAAGCTTCAAGAACTAATCTATGCCATTGGTTCTCAACCTTTTCAGGCCACGACCCCCCAAAATAATCATTATGTGAACTGGGAACCCCCCCCCCCCCACCCACCCTGACAAGCACTTGGAATTGTAGGAGTTGAGGCATTTCATTTTGTTTGACTCGGTTCCACAGATAAATATTGTGAAAATAGCTGATCATGCTCACAACGCCTCGCACTGTCAGGCGTTACGAGCATGTAGATAATTCATTACATTTTTGCATATTTTTTTAGGTAATATGTTTGACCATTTTTTAAATTATAGTTTGTTGATTACTTTTGACGCAATGAAAAAAAAAGTTTTCAGGTGTCAAAAGGTCTTATAAGTCCTTAAATTGTCACGTTTAGAAATGTGCAGATACCCTGCATACACTTATACTGCAGTATGTTCGTTTTGTTTACTGTTGAGTGAGAAAACACTCACCAAAAAAAAACTCCCCCAAAAAAAAAATATCTGGGGGGACCCCCTGGGGGTCCCGACCCACAGGTTGAGAACCACTGATCTATGCTACAAATAAAACATCTGCCCTGGAGTTAGTCAAGCCCTCTTACTAGAATGACTGTGATCACTCTCCAGCATGCAGTCTCGTATAAGAACACTTAGGTCAAAGCAGATACCTTTAGAACGCAGCTGACTAATTAACATCCTGAGAATTGCCACTCACACTCCTGAGGTAGAGTGGTTCATCACAGATGGTAGCCGTCCCAAGTTCCAACCATGGACCGTTTGAGATGCTGCCACATTACAAGTGGCTGCTGCAGCCAAAGGGGCCATTGGCAGTATGGCTGCCGAGTATCAAGAATCAAAAAGGTTTTACTTGTCTCTAACGTATCGTCTCTGTCGGGTGGAAATACCTCATATGTCCAGAACTGTTACTTTTCAGGATTCAAATTCAAAAACGGCCAAAGTAGCAGATCTACAAGCTCGAAACTTGTTTTAGTCTGGCCATGCCAGGCTACATTCTGCTGGCTTGACCTGCTATTTTACGAACTAAATGCTCTGCACTGCAATTGTTAATTAATAATTTCAACCGCATCATACCGACTATACGGCCGACTTAAATGATAAGGGATGTACCACATTAAAGATTGTGCGACAGGTCAACAGGCTCGACAGAATGAAGGAGTCCCCCCAGCATGCGAGTGTGCTTGCGCACATGCGCACGTGCGTGTGTCTGATAGATAGATAGATAGATAGATAGATAGATAGATAGATAGATAGATAGATAGATAGATAGATAGATAGATAGATAGATAGATAGATAGATAGATAGATAGATAGATAGATAGATAGATAGATAGATAGGTGTGTGTGTGTGTGTGTGTGTGTGTGTGTGTGTGTGTGTGTGTGTGTGTGTGTGTGTGTGTGTGTGTGTGTGTGTGTGTGTGTGTGTGTGTGTGTGTGTGTGTGTGTGTTCAGCTCACTGTAAAGGATAAAGTTTCTTCCATTTGAATTCCTTCAGCAGTGAGTTACCACGGTAACCATTTAGGACCATTTCTCTCCATCTCTCCACTCGTCTCTCATTAATATACCTCCATGCTATGCTGCTGCTGCTGCACTCCGTTCCATCTCTCTCTCTCTCTATCTCTACCCATCTACCCATCTCTCTCTCTCTATCTCTACCCATCTACCCATCTGTCTCTCTCTATCTCTACCCATCTCTGTCTGTCTGTCTGTCTGTCTGTCTGTCTGTCTGTCTGTCTGTCTGTCTGTCTGTCTGTCTGTCTGTCTGTCTGTCTGTCTGTCTGTCTGTCTGTCTGTCTGTCTGTCTGTCTGTCTGTCTGTCTGTCGCATTGACAACACACTGCATTCCTGACCAGTAACCAGGGAGACCATTTGGGGATATTCTACTGCAAGAGAGAGAGAGTGGGTGAGAGAGAGAGAGAGAGAGAGAGAGAGAGAGAGAGAGAGAGAGAGAGAGAGAGAGAGAGAGAGAGAGAGAGAGAGGGGGGGGGGGAGAGGGGGAGAGAGAGGGAGAGGGGGGAGAGAGAGAGAGAGAGAGAGAGAGAAAGAAGAAGAAGAAGAGAGACAGGGGGAGAGAGAGAGAAGAGACAGGAGGAGAGAGGAGGGGGGTCAGAGAGAGAGAGCAGAGGGAGAGAGGGAGAGGAGAAGAGAGAAGAGGAGAGAGCGAGAGAGAGAGAGAGAGAGAGAGAGCAGCAGCGGAGCAGCCTGTTTGTGTGTGTTCTCATCACATCAGCAGGGCAAGAGGACATTTGACTGCTTCTGTCTCAACTGCTTCTGTCTTACACGGCTTCTGTCTGTCCTGAGGTTTTTGGAATCAATCTGACGGAGATTCTTTGTTCACCATCCCAAGTATCAAACTTGCAGCTTTGTTTTGTTTCTTTCATATTTTTTTCCCCCCCAACACAACAAACCTTTTTTGGACTCAAAACAGCTAAGTATCTGAAATGGAAGCACTTCTTTCCTTGTCAACGGATGTCCTCTGTCCTTGCACTTGAGAGCGCTTGGTGGGGAGCCAAGCAGAGAGGTCTGTGTGCTGTGTTTGGACAAGCCAAGTATACTTCCAGTCTTCCATCTGTTCTATGTCTTCTTCTGAAACCAACCAGGCAGGACTTCAACACATTTGGCTCCAAAGCAAAGAATTGTGGGTATATTGAGTGTAGCAACGCAACCACATGGGCCTCAGTTGAACCCTCATCAGATGTCTGCTCAGATCAACAGCATGGAGGTATTTATAAAGCCTCAATTATGACACAAATAATAAATTCAATGATTTGCACACATTTTCACGATTTTTGAATAGCCAATGTATAAGATATGGATAAAAGGGTTAAAATGATTGTAAATGAACACATTTTCAGCCTTACTCACTGATTGCAATTATTTGAGATAATCGCAATTATTTGAGGTAATCGCAACTATTTGAAATAATCACAATTATTTTCGAAGGATTGTAAGAATCGTTTCGTGAATCGTGAATTCATCTATAAAAAAAAGTCACGGAAATACCCGATCAACGAGCTGACGCGTCACGTTGTAAGCTTGTAGATTGTCTATTTTTGGTGTGTTTTGTCCATAGTAGCCTACATTATGTGATTTTTAGTGGTGGTGACATTTCCTTGTATATTTAAGTTCAGTTATTTGTCATCATCTGCTCTTTGCAAGTTGTATTCACTTAGCCTAAAACATAAATGTAATTTTTATTCACATATTCCAATGTTCAATGCCTTAAAACACAATGAAAATCCTTCATTGCAATTATTTGTGATCTAAATGAATGGTCACCTAACACTTGATGCTGGTGATCCAGGCTAGCATGGATGGACTGGAGCACGCTCTGGGCTTCCAACACCACGACCAGAACCAAGACAGAGTCTGGGTCCGACTCAGAGGAATGTGAGTTCACACACACACACACACACACACACACACACGCACACACGCACACACACACACACACGCACGCGCACACACACACACACACACACACACACACACACACACACACACACACACACACACACACACACACACACACAAGCATGTACGCACGCACGCACACCAGATCGCTGTAACTTGGCAACGCCCCCTTGGCTTCGGAGCTGCGTCTAGAACCACGCCCCACTTCTGTGACGCACGTGAAATTAACTAGACCCAAACACTTAGTGATTGCGTGGTGTGCAGAATCAAATCAAATATATGCTATATAAAAGGTTTATTTATATAGCATATTTAACATGACCAGGTCACAAGGTCAG
>NC_137618.1:9682458-9729958 GCF_963280865.1 Gymnoscopelus braueri | reverse complement strand
TAGTTGAAATAGTTAGTTAAGTTAATAGTGTGTGTGTGTGTCATTGTGTGTCTTTTCAGCATTGGTTCAGTGAGCTGGAGATCCTGGCCATGGTGTTAGCAGCAGCCATCCATGACTTTGAACATACTGGAACCACCAACAACTTCCACATTCAGACCAGGTGACGCGCACACACACACACACACACACACACACACACACACACACACACACACACACACACACACACACACACACACACAGGCACACACGTATGTATGTACGCACGCACACACACACACACACCCTGACACCCAGCATTACACCAGGCTACTGTAGTTTCGCTGGCACCCCCGTCTGCATTTTTGGGCCCCTATAAGTGGGGTTGGGACACCTCATTAGTACACCCTTCGCTGTACTGTGATTGGCTCATAATTAGTACACCCCTAGCTGTACTGTGATTGGCTGACTCTATTGGCTGACTCTATTCAGCACTGTGATTGGCTAGCGAGACACATGATGAAAATAATAACCTATAAATAGGACTATGCACTTAAAAAAAAACACTTTTTTTTAAAGTGAGCTTCCATCACTGTGATGACCACACCGCCCACTTCACACTGGGTGTGATTTTTCTATGCTCGACCCACATGCAGGAAATCTCAATCTGGCTCCAACTCAAAGTGCAAACACAGGTCTTTATTCTCCAACCCTCATAACACAGCGTGGTAAACCATCCCGGTCACTGAATTCACATTTCATTAGATTTTGTGAATTCCCCGACCGGGGTAGGTTTACCAGGCTACTCATATCACACAATGGAGTAAAACTGACAGCAGCCAGAGGTAAAAGACATAGAGGATCCACAATCAATCTCCATAACAAACTGGATTATATAGACAGGGAACTAATGAGACACAGGTGAAAGTCAAAGACAATTTACGCAGGGATAGGCCGGGGCAAACAGGACAAAGGTGACAAGGCTAAACAATAATCAGAGTGGGGAGACAAGACAGGTAACAGCTACAAGGATACAGGAAAGCACAAGAACACTACTACAAAATAAGATGCACAAGAGCCATGTGGATGGTTTCATCTTGCTGATGATGTCCTCAACCTCTCGCTGTGAGATGTTGGCCAAGCAGCGAGATGCCTGGCTGTAGGATGGCAATCAGGACACGTGGAGTGGTTATCAAAACGGTTATTGATAATGTTGGAATAGAATCGTGACGGTGCAACTCTGAGGGCCTTTGAGCAGGCCTTTCAAAGCTCTCTGTATGCCAGTCTGTGAGTCACCAGGGGGGGAAGAGCATGAGAAAGTAACTGATGTAGTTTTGACACAGGTGTAAAGATCCAGGAGACTGCTCAGGGTATTGTTGTATAAGTCCACCGATTAGGTGAAAGCTGTCATGACCCCCCCCCCCCCTTTTTCATAAATACTTTATGCTTTCAATTGCTAGTTTCAAGTCTTCCTCCCACAGCATGATGTGCGTTTTTCTAAATTATTGTTTTTGTTATGTTTTCTGGGCTTGTGATTGGGTTCTAATCTCTTTTTCAATATATAGTATGAGTAATGGGATGAACAGACTAACCAAAACACTAAATTACTATTTCAATGGTTGGTTCTCCCTGTCCATCAGGTCAGAGGTGGCCATTCTCTACAATGATAGGTCGGTTCTGGAGAACCACCATGTTTGCGCCGCCTACAGGCTGATGGCTGAAGAGGACATGAATATTCTGATTAACCTCAACAAAGATGACTGGAGGTAACACACACACGACACCAGTGTGCAACCAAGTAAATCAGATATAACTCTATTTCTGATCCCTAAACCTAAGATGTCTTAATCCTGATCCTATTTTTTCTAACATTGAATGGTCCTCACAGCGTCTGTTTCTGATATTCTACTATACTTGTGGGGACTTTTGGTCACACGCACGCACGCACGCACGCACGCACGCACACACACACACACGCACACGCACACGCACACGCACACGCACGCACACACACACACACACACACACACACACTTCATTTTCCTTCATATGGATGGATAGATAAAGTCCAAGCTAACCTCTTTGTGATCTGTGTGTTGTTCTCAGGGAGCTGAGGGCTCTGGTGATAGAGATGGTGATGTCTACAGATATGTCATGTCACTTCCAGCAGATTAAATCCATGAAGAACACTCTGGCACAGGGCCATGGGTCAGTGTTACTCCCTTAAAGCCCCATTCAGACCGCCCGGCGCGGCGCGGAACATTCACTTTGATTTGAATGTAATCTCTATGCAAATGAGCGTTTGAATATTTCCCTTTATAGTGCCGTGAAGCGGGACAGCTAAAAGCGTGCTTCACGGCTCCCTTTTCTTCATCTTTGGCGCATCAAGAATTCCATTTTGGAAGCAAGCTAGCTAGCCTTCAGCCAATCGGAGCACAGCATGATCTGATCATATACAGTAATTGGTCCTCACTAATGCACATTGTCATATGGCACCATTTTTTGCCAGACCCAAGGGGTCGGGCTTACATGAGGCTTTGTATCTGTTTGCTCCATACATGGGCATGGTCAGTTGTCCCCCGGCCCCAGCCAAAAAAGTCTGTCCCCCTTTCGTCCCCTTTCGTCACGAACTATTCATGACATCATTATTATGTCAGAAAAATGATAAAATTATTTATGCTTTTCAGTTATAAAGTGGTCAGTTATAAACCCTAACCCTATAAAGTGGTTTGTAGGTGTGTTACATACTAGGACTTCATTCTGGGTCTGGCAGAACCAGGTCTCCTGGTCTTTTTTCTATTCACTCAGAGGAGGGCTGTGGACAGATCAGAAACCCGCCTACCAATGACATCATCGGTAGGCAAGCTTGGTCATTTCAAACAATTACATATTTATTTATGCAAGAACAATGGCTTCTATTATACTGTAGCATGCTTACTTTCCAGGAATAGAAAGCCTGTAGTTTCTATTAGCTTGGATTCCCTATCGATGATGTCACTGGTAGGCAGGTTTCTGAACTGTCCACAGCCCTCCTCTGAGACACAGAGACAATAATTGTACCATATTATAATGAGCATTAATGAGGACCAATTATCTCTAAAATATAATTATATAAGATAAGTTGTAAATGGGTGTCCTTTAAATGTTGCTCTCTCTGTCTGTCTGTCCGTCTGTCCGTCTGTCCGTCTGTCCGTCCGTCTGTGTGTGTGTCTCTCTCTCTCTCTCTCTCTCTCCTGTCTACAGCATTGATAAACCCAAGGTACTGTCGTTGCTGCTGCATGCGGCAGACATCAGTCATCCAGCCAAGTCCTGGACGCTCCACTACCGCTGGACACACAGCCTGATGGAGGAGTTCTTTAGACAGGTACCTTGATTGATTGATTGATTGATTGATTGATTGATTGATTGATTTACATAATACTTTAACCAATTAAGTTTTTTAATAGTGTACAGTCAAAGGTCATGCTAAAAGGATAACACAAAAAAGCCCTATGGAAAGCTTCCCCAGAAAACACAGATTGAATCTGCAGCCTTCATCATAAAAGGCTCTTTCTTTTTTCAAACATGTGGTGTTTCTGACATTTCATAGACATTTCATCATCCTGCTACTGTACATCTATTTCCTGACAGCAACGTGTGACGTACGGACCATTGAACCGGTGCATTTCCATTTGCTTTGTAAAATTTCATCAACCTCATATAATATGAGATAAGAAATATTATTTTTGCAGCTCCGTAGATGGGTTGTCATAGTTAAGCCTCCACACAGTTCAAAGTTCACCTTAATAAATGTTGCCCTTTTGTTTCAAACAGCTACCAGCTACCCCACACACACACACACACACACACACACACACACACACACACACACACACACACACACACACACACACACACACACACACACACACACACACACACACACACACACACAAAGGTAGCTCTCGAGCTATATTGTGTTTTAACCTTTTGACAGCTACGTACAAATATGTTCAATCAATCAATCAATCAATCAATCAATCAGTTGTGTGACTGAGTGAAGTGTTTTATAAACACACATCAGATGACCTGGCCATGTGCCAGGCTAACAGTGATTTTGTCGTTTCCAGGGCGATAAGGAGGTGGAGCTTGGACTTCCGTTCTCTCCGCTCTGCGACCGCAAAGCCACCATGATTGCCCAATCACAGATAGGTAAGAACTTCCATTGCCCAATCAGAGATAGGTACTGTAGGAACCTCCATTGCCCATCGCAGATAGGTAAGAACTTCCATCGCCCAGTCGCACATACAGTAGAATGCAGAGGAACCTTTCCACTGTAATGCCATTTATGAAGATAGGTGCATGCTCTCTCCTCAGCCTCCTGTAGTCTACGATCAGTGCCTATGAAGTGACCTCGTCCATGTAGGTGGACTCGTCATTTTTGACAATCCTGCCTATCACTGTCGTGTCATCAGCATACTTGATGATAACATTGGGAGCTGTGTGTGTGCGTGTGCGTGTGCGTGTGCGTGTGCGTGTGCGTGTGCGTGTGCGTGTGCGTGTGCGTGTGCGTGTGCGTGTGCGTGTGCGTGCAGGGAGTAAGAGGAGAGGGCTCATCCTTGAGGGGCTCCTGTGTTGAGAATCAGGGAGTCAGATGTTGTCCGTTTTCACATACTGGTTTATGACTCACTTAATCGCCATAGAAAGATCACAGGACCGAAAGGAGGGGGAAGTATCCCACAAATGTCGTCGAGACTACGATTGGGATCCTTTAGGATTTTAACGATTCCGGTTCCTTAACGATTCCTACAGGTCTGTAACTCTGAGAGTGTACAAATGTCACTCTCAGAGTTATGGTGGTCCTTGAAATGTAAACGTTTGAGAACCCCCGGTATTATTGAAATTGTATAGCGGACGTGAAGTCCACATACCAGCTCTGATAGTGTGATAAACCGGTTCCAGAAACGGTTCTAAATGTGATGGAACCGACTCCGGTTCTTCAATGTTGGATCCGGTTCCTCCAATTTCTCCGGTTCCGGATCCCAACTCTAGTCGAGACTAGTTATAAACCATTTATTGCAACAACAAACATAATTATGTCTGTCTGTCTGTCTGTCTGTCTGTCTGTCTGTCTGTCTGTCTGTCTGTCTGTCTGTCTGTCTGTCTGTCTGTCTGTCTGTCTGTCTGTCTGTCTGTCTGTCTGTCTGTCTGTCTGTCTGTCTGTCTGTCTGTCTGTAGGGTTCATAGACTTCATAGTGGAGCCAACCTTCAGCGTTTTGGTGGACACAACAGAGAAGGTGATTTTACCTCTGGTAGAGGAGGAGAGGAGATCACTGGAGACTGGACAGAGTAATAGGTAATACTAACTAACATGAAATACTAATGTAGGCCTACTGCTAGGTAACACTACTGTAGTAATACTACAATCTTTGTGTGATATTATATTTTTTACATTAACCACTAGCATCCCTTTTCTGAGGAGAACTTTAGCCAAAAATAGCTGATCTACAAGCTCACAACGCCTCGCGCTGCGAGACGTTGTCACCTTGTAGATCGGCTATTTTTGGCAAAGAGGTTTGGTGCAGAGGAAAAAAAAGAGCAGACCAAGTTAAAAAAAAAAAAAGTTCAATCTGCAACACAATTGTATACAATATAGAGGGGGTCCCCTGCTTCATCTGTTTCTCAGCTAGGGGGTCCTTGGCCTGAAAAACGTTGAAGACCCCTGGTCTAGGCCTCCTGCCTGGCATCCTTCTACCGATATACTCACACCATCCCTCCTCTGTACTCTTATGTCCAAACCATCTCAGTCCTCTCTGGCTTTATCTCCAAAAACCTCTAACATGCACTGTCCCCGTGTACTGCTTCTCTCCTTTGGTCCAGTCTGACAGGAAGTGGTTCCGTCACGGTGGAGTCAGTCCAGAGACACAGCGAGGATGGACAAACCAATTTTGCTCTGTCGTCTGTCGACCTGAAAACTCTGCGGCTCCAGTTCACCTCTGTTATAAACAGCAACAAAGACACGTGGAGAGAACTGGCTGAAAAAGGTGCGCACGCACGCACGCACGCACGCACGCACGCACGCACGCACACATACTGTACAGTACACATTTTAACCATTTATTTATGTCCACACAAAGGAGAGTATACAAGGACACAAATATTAAAGGTGCAGTAAGATTACATCACAAAATCATGGAATACGTCTTCATGATACAATAAGCATGTCACTCAGTACTCTATGGGTATAAGTAACAGCGTCTCCGCCATATGTGGCGGCTGCCAATTATAGCAGAAATAGAACAATACTTTGCCAGCCTTTTTGCCTCCTTTTTGGGCATCCCAAGTTGTTGGAACCCTCTAACAACCAGTCTGTGGGTATGTCCTAGGCTGCCAAATATAAAAACAAATAGTCTGCACCTATAGCCCAGCTCTGAGATGGTATGTAGAAGTGGTTGGTATTTAATGACCTTGGTCATAAAGGCTTCCTCTAGGCTAGGGTCAAAGGTGCAGGCTATCTCTAATACAAACACCTCTCTGGACTCTTCATCAACCACAACAACATCTGGTGTATTAGCTGTCAAAGATGTAAATATGTCTGGGTTATCACAGAGATGAAACATGGATGAAATGACACGGGAATGTTTGTACATTCTCACTGAGGGTGCATGATTTCCTTTGCGATGAGTTCCACTATTCTATCATGGCGTGCTATGTACATCCCTTTGTATGCATAACAGCCATTCAGGATACACACACACACACACACACACACACAAACATTGTACCGATGTGAAATACCGGTAACCGATACAAACATTGCTGTTATGGTCAATAACTGAAATTTACCGACGTCGATATTATCTGAAAACACGTGTAAACACTGAATAAAAAAAGGCAATGTCTCTTCTTCACTAGCGTGAATTCCAAAATCAGGGCTGCACGATATTAAAACCGACATATTATTTTGATATTGGTTCGATATCAATATTGCATTTAAAGGACGATATTACTGATACCGATATGATGACCGATTAATCGCGCATCCCTAACACAAAAACATGAAAAACATGCAAAACATTTTGTGTGTGTGTGTGTGTGTGTGTGTGTGTGTGTGTGTGTGTGTGTGTGTGTGTGTGTGTGTGTGTGTGTGTGTGTGTGTGTGTGTGTGTGTGTGTGTGTGTGTGTGTGTGTGTGTGTGTGTGTGTGTGTGTGTGTGTGTGTGCGCGCGCGCGCGTGCGTGCATGCGCGCGTCCATGCCTTAAGAAACGGCCAATAAGGAGAGAGGAGCATCCTCAAACAGACCGGAGGAGGCGGAGTCCAAAAACGAATCAAATGCCTCTCCCATCCACAGCAGCGCTGACGGACAGGGAGCCAGCCAATCACGGAGTGCCTCCCCCGATGACCCCGCCCCTCCTGATCACCTGACCTTGAACGGTGGGAACTTTTACCTCTTTAACCTCCATGGATTTAAATGGACCCTTATGGTTCCATTTGGTTCCATTTGTACGCTCTCAGAGTTAAATGAACATTGAGGATTGTAAATTGACGTTCAGAAGCGTCTTCAATAAAACCCTAATGGTGGATGTTTCATAAAAGAAAAGGTTAAAGCCTCAATCTGCAATTTCTTCAACTGGTTGTAGACTAAAACAGCAGGAACATAGGTTTATTTAGAATGATAATACCTAAACATCAGAGTTCTACATATTGTGCTAAATTGTTTAGGAAACACATAGTACTAGTGTGAAGAACTCCTTTCACGCCGTTTCACGAATCACACAAATTTGCAGTCACAAGATTTTTGTTTTCTTTAATCCAAAGATATCAAATGGAGGTCCGTAGCCTAATCAGTGTTGCCAGATTCTGTGAGAGAAACAAGCCACCAGGTCTAGGAAAACCAGCCCAAAAGAAGCGACTATGGGCCACATGAGCACTTTAACATATACATCAGCTATTTGAAAATAGCAGATCTACAAGCTCACAACGCGTCGCGATGCGACGCGTTGTGAGCTTGTAGATCGGCTATTTTCAAATAAAATCTTGCGTGGAAATTATAATAAGCAGATGTGGCAACCCTGAGCCTAATGCATGTCAAACAGAGGGGGGGGGGGTGAGAATCACAGGTTTAAATAGTGAGTTATTCCACCTCACCTGTTGTCATGGTAACTATCATTGCAGGAGGGGAAGAGGAAGAGAATGCCACAACAACATTGCCATGACAACAGCATGGCAACGACAACACCTACTGTAACTTTGTCAGTGGACATAATGTTCCAATACGTTCTCTTTTATACAGTGGATCTCAACCTGGGGGCCAGGGACCTCCTTGGCAAAGATCCCAGGGGGGGCATGATGAGGACTTGTCTGTAGTCGAAAATGTTTAACTAATTAAACCCTTTATGGTTGACCGGAGTCCCTCAGGGCTCTATACTAGTGTCTTTTCTGTTTTCTGTTATTGTGGGGAAAGCTTTCGCTGAAAATATCTGATGGTGGCGTTGTGAGTGTGTCGATCGGAATCGGTTATTTCCTGAGAAAGCTTTCCCCACAATATGGATGCTTGGGTTTAAAGGGCGACTTCGCCCATTTTCAACCTATCTTCATATTTGGTCCTCACTAATGCTCATGATAAAATGGTACCATTTTTTTCTACTCGGTCTGTGTCTCATAGGAGGGCTGTGGACACTTCAGAAAGCCGCCTACCAGTGACATCATCATCATTAGGCAGATTTCAATTTCTTTATTTTGATTTTTATTTAGACGAGAACTATGGTTTCCATTACAGCATGCTAACTTTCCAGGAATATAAAGCCTGCAGTTTCTATTAGCTTGGATTCCCCATCAATGATGTCACTGGTTTTTTGAACTTTCCACAGATGGATTAGACAAAAATGGTACCATATTATAATGAGTATTAGTGAGGACCAATTATATGATTATATGAAGGTTGAAAATGGGAGAAGTTATCCTTTAAGTGGTTAATGCAAATACACTGTGGCCCTCATTTATCAAACTTGTGAAGTATCTAGTTTTGAATGTTAGACATTTAACACTTCCTCCACTGGTGATGTGATCACTGGGCAGTTAATTCTGCTACCTGCAAGGTCACCTTTTTTTACCAGCTTGCTAAAGCTGGTCTATGTCCACCCTGAGGAATGTAGGCGTTTCCTTCCAAAATGGGGGCGTGCCCTTCATTTAGTATACATTGCACGGATCCAGTGCACGTCATTCCGTGCATAGTCGCCTAGAAACCCAGAAAATCCATGCATATTTACGGCGAGTCCCACGGTGGGCGTAACCAGTTGCAACCCGGAAAAACCCGGAAGCAGAGCAGTCCCCACAACAAAATGTACGATTCTGTGCCTATCGGTACGTAACTCAAACGGCGCTGAGTTCGGGACGGCGACTCGCTCGCTTTAGCTCACTCGGTGGCCTCTTACGTGGCGACAGTTCCCTTGAGACTGCACGCCTCCGAAATGGTTTAGTCACAATGGGGGAGATGCGAGGCGGCTATGCACGGATTTTCGGGTTTTCCAGTTGTCTATGCACGGAATTTGAAAAACGTTCAATGACAACGTTTCCTCTGGCGATCGGGTTGTTATACCCCACCAGGGAAAAGGGGCGTGGCTTTAAACAACGCTAAAAAATAAAGGCCAGGATTCATAGATTAACAAGAATGAAATTCGCTATGTCTCTGAAACAGTGTTCAAAGAAGTTGCATAATTAAAACTGCAGTTTTTATTACAAACCTAGTAAGGGTTTAGCCTGCCGCAAGCTGGTATAAATTATGACTGTCATTTCTTTCTTGTTAAGTAATTTCCATACCATTCTATGAAAACATAAACTGATATTGATGTTTATGGACCAGTATTTAAGTATAAAGTGGTCCGTTATCTGTTGTCCTACCTAAGGTAAAGATCTGTACTCCAAGCTAGCATTTACTGGGACAATAATGTAAATCAGTGGTTTTCAAAGTGGGGTCCGGGGACCCCTAACAATCCTTGAGGGGTTGCCAGAGGGTCCACCGTCCACATCCAAAATGTGTTCATATAGCATCAAAATCAGATTGCCCACCCCAACGTCGTCTATTTGAAAATAGCACCTCACACCTGTACAACGCGTTGTGATGTGATGCGTTGTGAGCTTGCAGATCTGCTATTTTCAAAACAATCGTAAAAAAACAAAATGAAACATTTGGGATATTTCTGAAACATTTTAACAACACAAATATTGTATGGGGTACAACATATTTTCTGATGGGGGTCCGTGGCCATATACATATTGTCTCTGTCGGGTGGAAACCTCATGTCCAAAACTGTCACTTTTCAGGATTCAAATTCAAAAACAAAAGTAGCAGATCCACAAGCTTGTCAATCTACTACTTTTGATACTTTTGTGCGACGCTGTAGTATGATCATTAATTCATGAAAAAACACAAAAAGTTGAAATACGGACATAGGAGGTTTGCGCCCGACAGCGACAATATTAATTTGGGGGTCCTTGACATGAAAAAGTTTAAGAACCACTGATGCCGCAAGAGATTTTGTGTACCCCATATAGCCCATTATTATTATCATCATATTGCAATCCAGCATGTATTCAGCTTCAGTCAGAAATGACCAGAACACACAGAAGACATTTAGATCATCCTGCACACACACACACACACACACACAAACTCTCTCACAAACACACACACACACGCACGCACGCACGCACGCACGCACGCACGCACGCACGCACGCACACGTCTAAATGCTATTGATGCTGGCGATACATGATGCTGTAAATGATTATTTATGTTGTATATATGTAACAAAGTGATTTGTTTTGTTAGTGCCATCATTCAGTCATTGTCTCTTTCTGTATGAGGACATTACTGTATGTTGGACCAATAAACTTACTCCAACAAGACAACCATGAAATGCACACATCTCTCTTATATTAATGGATTTTTGACTCTCTTTGATAATTTGACATAATGTACAATTACATACAGCGAGAGAGGTCCTTACACACCGGGGCGATTTTTTCATGCGAATAATACGTTTCTTTTTTAAACCTCATAAAGTCAATGGAACCGTACATGGAGCGAAAAAGCGAAAAAGCGAAGCGAAAAAGCGTCTTTTAATTATTCGGAACGAGTCAGAATTTTGCGTATATTCGCCGGTGTGTAACCGCCTTAAGTTAAGTTAAGTTAAGTAAAGTGTTTACTTGGAATAATTCCCTTAAGCAGAAGGTCAGTACCAGGAGATCAATCATCAAACAAAGCAAGCAAGGGCAAGGCAATGGGTCCGGAAACGCATCTGTGTCACTTTAGACTTCTTTGGATATTCAAAAATAGCAGATATACAAGCTCATAGCGTGGCACCGAGTGCTGCGCTATGAGCTTGTAGATCTGCTATTTTTGGGGAAATCGTGATTTTTTTTGCAAAATCTGCAAATCTTTGAATATTTATTTTTTATTTGTAACTCACAACTTTTCAAGATTTTTCAAAAATAGCAGATCTACAAGCTCATAGCGCGGCACTCTGTGCCGCACTATGAGCTTGTATATCTGCTATTTTTGAATAGCCAAAGTATAAAAAATGGTTATGGACAGGAACAAAACAGTTGAGTGGTTCTTGGTACTGGAACAAAGGCCCTGTTCAGACCGCCAGCCCAAATCGTTTTTTATGCAGTATGAACAAAACCACATGGATTTGCAAATCAGACTTGAATCACAGCCTTGTTCAGATTGTATAAAACCAATCCGACTCCAATCTGGATAGGAATTTCCTAATATTAGGAAATCTGATTTTGGCCGCCAGTCTGAATATACAGTAAGACAGACAGTACTGAGACAAACTGGCAAATGGTGTTGTTGATATCTCTCAAATGTGCAAAGCACAGTTACTTTTCAGGATTCAAATAAAAAAAGAGCAAAAGTAGTAGTAGTAGTAAAAGATCTACAAGCTCTACAAGCTCAAAACTTGTCGCTTTGCAACGCATTTCGACCTTGTAGATCTGCTACTTTTGATACTTTTTTGTGACGCTGTAGTAAGATTAAGTTGGGCACTTTGCGAAAAAAGCAAAACACAAAAAGCTAGAACATGGAGTTGAGAGGTTGCCGCCCGACAGCAACGATACAACCCTTCAAACTAATTAGAGCAACAGACAACAGGTGAGTAGCGGGAGTGAACACTTTACACTGAAGACAGATTGACATGGGGCAGGTCGTCTAAAGCAGCACTTTTCAACCTTTTTCAGGACCCCTAAATTGATATACATTTGGCCACGGACCCCCATCTGAAAATGTTTTGTGCCAGGGACCCCCAGAAGCAAAGATTTGAGCTAAAACTGTTCTCTTTAAAAAATAATTATATTCAAAGATATGCCCACATTTTCAAGATTTTTCAAAAATAGCAGATCTACAAGCTCATAGTGCGGCTTGTACTGGTGCCGTGAAGATGCCTGTAATTTGTGATGCATTCATTTGTTTTTGCTAGCCCCCCTACCACACACACACACACACACACACACACACACACACACACACACACACACACACACACACACACACACACACACACACACACACACACACACACACACACACACACACTTCTCAGTTGTCCATAGGTCATACATACCCGTATTTGAACTGTAAGCGTTGCCAATGTTGGTGAGAACCTTTCTGTATTTCAGGGTGGTGTCTGTGTTGAAGGGTCCAATGGTCCCACTGCCCCCAAGTCCAGCAGAGAATGCCACTTTGGATTTAGCTATAAACATACAGTATATAAGCCATTAGAGTGGACATTGAAGAGGAGATTCAATGTCAGGACTGTTTGACAGTTTCAGCAAAAATCTCTTATTTTTTTAATTACTGTATGAATAAACCTTCAGATGTCATTCTGTAACTCCAGATAATCCTAGACTAGAAAATAAAGGAACGCTTCACCTTTTTTTCAACCCAAACATCTGCCTGCCATGTGATCAACCTATAGATTTCGAACTTGATTTTATGTTTTTTTATATTATTAATGCAACAGCTATTTTAGCACGCTAATGTTCCAGGAAGAAAAAAAGGCTGTAGTAGCTTGGAAGTCTAAACATTACTGCTCTATAGTGAACAAAAATGTGAAGTTTCTTAAAAACACTGAATGTTGAACCCCCGGTGATGGTTCTTCTTCTCTTGTTAGTATTTTTACCATCAACCCCTCGTGTTGTGAGCTTGTAGATCGGCTATTTTCACAAAATGTATTTCTGTGGAACCGAGTCAAACTAAATATAATGCCTCAACTACTACAACACCAAGTGCTTATCAGGGTGGGGGGGGGGGGGGGTCCCCAGTTCAAATATGATTCTTTTGGGGGGGGGGGGTCACAGCCTGAAAACGTTTCGAACCACTGCAGTAGATGACAACAGATTGTCCTACCTGATGTCTCCAGCAGGTGGTGGAGATGATTCTCACTGGAGTTCAGTCTGGTGTGAACATCTCTGAGCTGTGACACACTGCTGTCCGCTGCTACTGTTAGCCTGTCCACTGCTACTGTTAGCTCTGTAGACAGCAGACATGACAGATTGGTGCTTTATGTCTAAATATAAGTAGGCTAAGTAATAAGCCTTTTCCAGCCATGTGGCCCATCTCCTGTTCCTGTATGTTCTATATTTCATTGCTGTCTGCATGAAACCTCTTATCTCCATATTTTCACTGTTTGTGTTTTTTTTGTGCTAATTAATGCCCTACTTGATCATACTACAGCGTCACACAAAAGCATCAAAAGTAGCAGATCTACAAGCTCGACACGTTCAGACACGTTTTGAGCTTGTCGATCTGCTACCTTTTCTATTTTTGGACCTTGTCACAATTTTGGACATATGATGTTTCCATCCGACAGAGACGATATGTTGTTTCTATACAGCATGCAAAATGGTATGGTTAAAGTTGGCTAACACAACTTCCCAGCAACACAGAAGATGGTCATGTGACATTACCTTCATTCTCCCTCTCTGTAGCCTTCAGCCTGGCTTCCATGGCTAAACAAATGAAAAGAAAAGAAAAAAAGATTGCATGGCTGAAGTTGGCTCCCGGTTAGAAATATAATATTTGTATAGTGGTTTCTACACTAGAAAAAGTGTGACCTCAAACAGCGTGCAACTTCATCATGTGACTTTACCTTCATTCTCTGCCTGTAGAATGGCCACCTGCGTCTCCGCAGCCTTCAGCCTGGTTTCCTAGGCTGAAGTTAAATAAGTAAGTAAGTAAAGAAAAATCGCAAGGCTAATGTTGTTCCCAGCTCCAAACAGACAATGCTCATGTAACACATTACCTTCATTCTCCTTCTCTGTAGCTTTCAGCCTGGCATTCATGGCTAAAAAAGAGAGAGAGAGAGAGAGACAGAGACAGAGACAGAAGAAAATGAAAAATAAAGAAAAAATAACTGCATTATTGTATGGCTAAAGTTAATTCCCAGCTACAAACTGAATGGGACATAACATGCTATATAGCCTATAGTTGTTAAAAAGTTACATAGTGCAGCTTTAAGTGCCACCTCAAACAGCTTGCATGTTCACAAACAGACTTGACGTTACCTTCATTCTGCGTCTCTGTAGCCTTCAGCCTGGCTTCCATGACTAAAAAAATAAAAAAAAAAGCAAGAAAAAAAAGCATGGACATTTTAATGGCTAAAGATAGTTCCCTGCTCCCACCCGAAATGTTTCAATTGTGTATAATGTTTTTTATCGTTTTTAAACTACATAGTCACAGCTTCCTTGTTCACAGACATGTCGACGTGACATTACCTTCATTCTTCATCTCGGCAGCCTTCATTCTTGCTTCCATGTCTAAAGTTAAAAATATATATTGATAATGGAATGAAAAATTGCATGGCTCACGCTTCCCAGCTCCCAACAGAAGATTTTCCATATTGTACAGTGTTTTTAAACTAGAATAAGTGCCACATCAAACAGCTTGCACGTTCACTACACATGTTGACTTGTCTATACCTTCATTGTGCGTCTCTGTGAACTTCAGCCTGACTTCCATGGCTCCAATCTTCATCGGCAGTTCACACATATCAGGCAGACAGTTCCTGTCTGTCTGTGATGTGTTATCCTCACTCACTCCATTCTTGTTCTGATCTCACTGAGGACGTTTGCTCTACTGCCTCTGACTGACACAGCAAAATAGAAGCACTGCTGCAATTAAAAATACTCTCATTTTGTTCTGTCTGGCGCTTTTAACACTGACTGTTAACTCTGGTCCTGTTTCATAGCTTTCTACTTGCTGGTGAGAGTTGTGTATGACACAGACCCAGCATTTATGCCGATCAGTGTGTGAATGTGTTGGTGATAAACATGTGTGTTGACAGCTGAACTTTATCACATGACGTGCAGGAAACAGAGGGAGCAGAGATGGCTCTCTTGCAACAACGCGCACATAAACGCGCACATAAACATTATTTATCAATATCACTTTAGTTTAACCACTTAGACTCTCTATACTTAGTAAACAGACCTGAGTTGCACTGTACTTGGTGCATTGTTTTTCAATCTACACTAAATCCTTACATGTGAGCTTGTAGATTGGCTATTTTAGGCGAATGTTCCCCCCAGAATAGGAATGGATGCTGGGGTTCAAGTGGTTAAATGTCAATTATTAAGTTATTTTCAATCTATCCTAAAGGAAACTGATATTATCTCAAGTTTTCATCGTGGCATACTGTCTTAGGAGGAAATTGTAAGGTGCTATAAAGCAATAATGTAATTCACGGATGCCATGGATGAAAAAGCTATTTACAGGGGTGTCCTGAGCCAAAATAAATTGAGAACCACTGCACCAAACACCTGGACTGATGCTCAATGACGTGCACAGTTACAAATGGTGTCAAGATAGACGGAAAGACACATTTAATTCAAGTTTGTGTTTAGACATTCTATGAAAAATTTAAGTCTCACAATCCTCCTCTCCCCCCTCCTCTCATATCCCCTTCAGTTTGTGTTCATTCTCATAATTTCACAAGAGTAGGTGTCACTTGATCCCGTCACAGTCACACAACAGTTTGATAATGTGGGAAATTCCACTGAAATTTCAGCATAAGACGCAGCTGGTTCAGTTATCTACTTGTCCTTGGCTGAATTTGTAGGTAAAATGTAATCGATTTGGTTACACATTACAACAAAATGGATTGGCAACAGAGAAAACAGATAGTATGAGCACTTTGTTTCTGTACAAAAATTATGTTGACAATTAGGAATGTGATTTCAATACGGTTAAGGTTTTCACATTGATAGAAAGAGCCTTGCCCTCGCTTACTGTACTTTACTTTTTATCATGACAATGCTCTCTCTCTCTCTCTCTCTCACACACACACACACGCACACTCACACGCACACGCACACGCCATCTCCTCTGGGTTAATGCTGAATGTGACACAGGTGATGGATTGTGTGTTCTGGTTGTAAAGGAGATCCACATTTTTCTGGAAAAAATCATTCAGCTCACACCTACTACACACCATCGCACTGCCGATCCGACTGATATGTTTGAGTCATAGTGACGGGGGCTTTGTCTGAGTGCCCGTTGTAACCGTCTGTCCGTGTCCCATTTTGTGCCCATACGGTATATGGAGATCTTTGTATCAGTCTGTCTACCTGTGTCCCTTTTATGCCCAGATCTGGAGATCTCTGTATTTGTTAGTCCGTGTCCCTATTATGCCCATAAATGGAGATCCCTGGTTTGTTTATTGTTATGTCTGAGTCATAGTGACAGGCCCTATATATGGGCGTATCGATAATGTTTTAAACCATAGCATAATATGTTACCCTCAGAGTTACTACAGGGGGTCCGCCAAGTCTATGTGAGATAGAACAATTTCTCTCTCTCCTTTTTTTCCTACACTAATCACTTGAACCCCAGCATTCTATTGTGGGGGGAACATTCACCGAAAATAGATGATCTACAAGCTAGATCTGCTATTTTTGGTGAAGAAATTTGATGTAGAGGCAAAAAACACCACCAAATACAGAACCAAATGTCAAGTATTGAGGGTTTATAAGTGGTTAAATATCTCCAAAATATATATATTTTTGTAAATAAACCAAAGAAACAAAGAAAAACATCAATTTACACAACACTGATGATAGTGCTGTCAAACAAGTCTATGAAGCTATGAAAAAGTTGAAATCTGCAACACAATTTTATACAATGTAGTTGGGGTTCCCTGCTTCATCTCTCTTTCAGCTAAGGGGTCCTTAGCCTGAAAAACATTGAAGACCCCTGCCCTAGAGTATAGGCTGAAGCAACATTGAACAAAGTTGTGACTCACGTTAATGATTAATGCTTTGATCTAAACATACATTTTAATGTCTTATCCGAATGAGACATGCAAATGTAGGCTATAGGCTAAGCACATGCTACCCTGACATTATGGTAGGGTATAGGCTATAAGCATGAATATTATTTCATTGCTCAATGGGTTTGCGTCAAATCCTATTTGTTATATAACTAAAAGAGTTAGGGTAGAGTTAGGTGAGTGAGTTAGAGTTCACAATCACAATCTACAATTTGAATATTACACCCATTCCTCTTCACATATAGCCAAAATATAATGTAGGCTATATAAGCTATATACACCTATAGAAATATATGCAATTTGTGTTGGAGTCACTTTGGCAACAGAGCTAACGTTAATCAATGATAAATTGCCGTCTGATATGACGGTAAAAACGATTCACCTGGGGAATAAAACGCATTGGACAATGTTTAGCTGTTTGTCCGGAAGTAACCATGCATGAAAAGTAAGTCAGCCAGGGAAAGCTCTCTTTCTGCAATGACAATGACTGTGCTTTGATCTCAGGTTAATGTTATGTTGTTAATGTTAATGTTTTCTTTGTTTCTAATGTTAGCATTGTTGAACAAAGTGGTGGCTTGTGCTAATTAGTAATACTTTGATCATCTCACATCAATTTTAAGTCTTATCTGAATGACAGATGCAATGAATAACAGTATATGCTACAAGCAAGCAGAGCCATAGTTGAACATGTGTCTCGGGCTGGAATCAACCCTGTTCTCCCGGTGCGTGTGGTTTTCTATGATTGGCCGAACATTCCTTTTGTAGAGCTGTAACCTCGACAAACAGGTTCTCAGCAATCCATCTCTCCGACTGACTTACAGGCCAAAATGTGAAGTGGGCTGTTATAGCGCCACCATGAGGCTCATTTGAAAACTTCAGGGTAGAGGTTCTTCCTTGGCCTACTGGGAGTGCAAAGTTTCATGGCAATCAAATGCTACGTTAATGATGTTTGGCATTTTGTACAAAATGGGCCTCTCCGACAAACAGACGAACGGTATCTGTACTTTGTATTTTTGGATACTAATGACTTTAAATTCCACTACATTTCAAAGACAGATATTGTACTTTAGACACCATTACATTTCTAGGAAGGGAAAAAGTAAATTACGAATTAACCACTTAAGCTCTATTTCAAATATAGTGAAAATAGCAGATCTACAAGCTCACAACACGTTGCAATACAACACATTGTGAGCTTGTAAATCTGTTATTTCCACTATTATTGTATATAAAATAAAAATAAATGTGGGAATGGGGAACAAATTGGAAAATTTCTAAATTTCAATACGACGATGCATTTATAATTGATGAGAAAATGTCATTTTTAATTTATCATTCGTAAAAGTAATTTGTATTTTCAAATGGTAGGGTAAGTCGCATTCCTTTGTTAAAATAAGTGTTAAATACAGTAACTATATCTGATAGTACACATATAGTGTTTGTTCAGTAACAGGGTATATATCCCTGTATGTTTATTGAAGAGACAGCAGAGACAGGGAGACCCCCTGTTGCTGAACAGACACTCTATAGCAATTAGGGATGGGCAATATTATCGATATCACGATATATCGCGATATTTTATTTCGCGATACTGTATCGATACTCCAGTATCAATATCGCGATTAAAAAAAAAATTTTTTTTTTTGCTTTTTCAGATACAGGCTTTATGAAAAACATTCAAAGAACCTATCACAGATCTGCAGCTACTCAATATGTAGTGTATATATAAACAATATGTAGTTGTGATATATGTATATATCGCAATATATCGCAATATATCGCAATATATCACAATATATCGCAATATATCGCAATATATCGCAATATCGTGATACGACCCAAGTATCGTGATGCGTATCGCAATATAATCGTATCGTGACCCAAGTATCGTGATACGTATCGTATCGTGAGATTGTTGCCAATACCCATCCCTAATAGCAATGATTATCAGAATACATGCTTTCATGGCCCAATGGGAGACAGAAATATCAAGTTATATACCTCTACATTACTTACACTACAAAATTAAAGGAAAGTTGGACATCTATGATAAAACATGGACTCCTTTCATATTCTCAGATGGGCTGATGTAAGAACTAGACCCTGGAGGGTGTTTGGAAAGACAGCTGCATCTGTAAACCTAGCGATGTGTTTTGTTTGTGATGTCCTTTTTTCGGTTATTGTAGTGTTTAATTTTTTTATTTTTCGTGGTGTTGTTTTTTGTATTGTCTGTAACACTGTACTGTCTTTAAACATGAAATAAAAAGATAAATTAAAAAAAAGATTACATGCTTTCACCGTTTAACTTTTTTTTGTTTTAACCAGACAACACCACTTATTTTATTTATTTTTTCTAAATTTTTATCCCACGATCTTGTAAGCCCTATTTTTTACACCCAGTGCCAATTGTCTATGTAATCCTGGGCACTACCTTCCCTCTGCCAACCTAGGGAGACCAGGGCCGAGCTCATGCCTCCTTCAATGCATGAGAGCCAACTGACCTTCTTATCACCTGACAGGGGAGAGTTTCCCTGGTTGGACGTAGCGCATGGAAGGAACACGTTATTCCAACCAGGTCCTTTCCTCCATCAGGCGCACCGGCTGGCCAGGGGGAGGCAGTATAGTGACCAGGATTACTGCATGTTTTTGTGAGGGTACCTACCCTAGGAGACACGGGGAGAACATGCAAACTCCACACAGAAAGGCCCTTTCGCCAACCCCACCTAGGGTATGGGCACTGATGACGCGGAGGAGTCACTTATCACTTATTCACTTATTTTAAGTATTTTTTTAAACGCATTTACTTTTAAATACATACGTATTTTTAAAAGCAGGTACTCTAGTACTTTAACTTAAGTTCAAATTGACTGAGCAACTTTCACTAATATTTGACCATGAGTATCGATACTTTGACTCAAGTAACTGGGGTTGAGTACTTTGTCCATCACTGACAAGATGTATACAGTGACATACTACATTCCACATACTACATTCTACAAACTACATTCTACATACTACATTCTACAAACTACATTCTACATTCTAAATATTACATTCTACATTCTACATTCTACATTCTACATTCTACATTCTATATTCTACATTCTACATACTACATTCTACATACTACAAGATGAACATCACCAATCAGTTTCATTCTTGAAAGTTTATTTCTATTTGCACATCAAAGCAAAATTCAAGCAGTGCACACATATATTTGCACACTAATTACAACTGCTGATTTATTTTGAAGAATCACATTTTCCTTCTTCTATAATTCATAACATGCAGCTACATGAACCAATCATTAACATAAGAATCATTACATTCCTATTTTCATTTAACTGTTGCATAGTAATTGGAGTATTTATAGTAATTATAGTAACACTTACAATAACATTTAATTCCTTATATACATGACATAACATTGGTATCCTGACCTGAAAATGCATTTTCTGTATAACAAAGCACTGGAGAGACATGGAGACCATTTCAATATTCATCTCTGGCTGTACTTCAGACATGTACAAAGAATGGATAGATGGAATGGAGTTTGTCAGGGAGTTTGTCAGTGAGTTTGTCAGTGAGTTTGTCAGTGAGTTTGTCAGTGAGTTTGTCAGTGAGTTTGTCAGTGAGTTTGTCTGTGTGATTGACAGGAGAGATTTTCAGGGGAGCAGAGTTTTTACCATCATTATCAGTACATGGACCAAAGAATGGATAGATGGAATGGAGTTTGTCAGTGAGTTTGTCAGTGAGTTTGTCAGTGAGTTTGTCAGTGAGTTTGTCAATGAGTTTGTCAGTGAGTTTGCCAGTGAGTTTGTCAGTGAGTTTGTCAGTGAGTGTGTCAGTGAGTTTGTCAATGAGTTTGTCAGTGAGTTTGTCAGTGAGTTTGTCAGTGAGTTTGTCAGTGAGTTTGTCAGTGAGTTTGTCAATGAGTTTGTCAGTGAGTTTGTCAGTGAGTTTGTCAGTGAGTTTGTCAATGAGTTTGTCAGTGAGTTTGTCAGTGAGTTTGTCAATGAGTTTGTCAGTGAGTTTGTCAGTGAGTTTGTCAGTGTGTTTGTCAGTGAGTTTGAAGGTGCAGCCAGTGAAAGAGTAGAGACGAACTCTGGCCTCCACATCATAAAAGGAGACCAGACCCTCCTCATAATCCACAAACACTCCCACTGTCTGTAGCTCCACTTTTTTTGAGAGGTGGACAGGACGGTCATCAAGAGCCTTGAGCTCATTTCTATTCCTCAACCATATAACCCAGAAACCATTTTTTGGGCTCAGTGTTATTTTTCCCTTCCTGTTGATTCTTGTTCTGGCCACTCCTAAATCCCAGTCAGTCTTCCCTATAACCTTAACCTCAAAGTAAAACCTTCCTGAGGAGAAGCTTTGTTTTCCTAAGACATTGGGACAGGTAGAGAATCTCTTTTTGTTGTCTGGGAGATTCTCCTTTTTCTTTCCACAACTCACCTGTTTTCCATCGACAGACAGGATGAGTTTGGGTTGTGCTGTCTCAGGGTCCAGAGTTACATCCACGTCATATTGCTGGATCCTCTTCAGCTCAGCATCACACAGCTTCTTCTCCATCTGTTGACTGTGTGTCTTCTCCAGATGATCCACAGTTGTCCTCACAGTCCCCACAGATGAAGTCTGATGGACATTGACCTTTGTCCAGTCCTTGGTGGGTGGAGGGGTCTTGATGGATGTGAAGTTATGGAGGAGGCGGCGGTGGTCTTCAGTTTGTGAGAGCTGCTTCAGCTCAGATTTTCTCTTCTCTAACTGAGTGATTTCGTGTTGCAGCTCATTAATGAAGCCTTCAGCCTTTTTCGCTGATCCTTTCTGATTCTCTTCAGTCATTTGAATGAGCTCTTCCTGGCTACTCTGAATACAGCGCGCAAGAGCCTTCACACTGTCTGCATCTTTCTTGCTAAGCGCTACTGAGTCATTAACTGCCTGAATCTTCAGTTGTTTACCATAGATCATCTGCTGAACTTCAGCCTCTGTCTTTTCCAACTCAGCGTTCTTTCCTTCATACATGACACTCACATCAACAACTTCTTTCAAGATTACAATTTCATGTGACTTGTGGTCTAACTGAGCGCAGAACTGACAAACACACACGTGGTCATTCTTACAGAACAGCTCCAGAGGTCTCTTATGTTTCTCACAGATGGCCGTTGGCTGCTCTTCAGAATGGAAACTGCTGACAGAGGCCATTTCTACACACGAGAAAACAAAACATATACCAACAACTTTCAATTATAAAATATAGTACAGTATATACAACACATGGAGTATGGGGGGGGGATGTCACAGGAGACTTCACCTGGTTCAGCAGGTTCTTGATTTGAGTTGGCCACTGGCTGCTCTTCAGAATGGAGACTGCTGACAGAGGCCAATTCTACACACCGAGCAACAGAACATATACCAACAACTTTCAATTATAAAATATAGTACAGTATATACAACACATACAGTGTATTGAAAATTATAATGGAGACACATGAAATGTGAAATACTTAATTCAAACAACTGTATAATGTCAGGCATTTTTGTCATGTTGTTACTGAAAATCATATCTTTCCTGTACTCACCGGTCTTCTCTGTTAATGATACAATCCTGTTGATGTGAGGTTCATGTAGAGAATATGATCTGAGCTGTACCCTTCGCCGGACTCTTTCATGTTGTGAGCAAGTTGACAATTGTAGATCGCAGTAGGAGGCATTGTTTGCTTCCAAACGGGCTCCTCCCAAGTACTTCGGAAGCCAATAGTTGCCCAACGGAATGGAGTAGGGGGGGGGTTCCTTGGGCCCGAGATTAGCAGACACTCAAACACACGGGGTGGAAATTGTAAAATATAACTTTATAACATTTTATTGCGTTCAGACGTCAGAATACAATAATATAAAATAAAAAATGCCTGAAGAAGGTCTATTGACCGAAACGTTGCCTAAATAAAGTTGTCCTTATTGTGCGAGTGTAGACTAAATTGTTTATACATTCAAATCAATCCAGGGGTCAACAGCGTGTGATGGACACTTTCATCAATATATTTTTTTTGTATATAATAATATAACCAGAAATACCTAGGCCTATCCCTAACAGCAATCCTGTTGATGTGAGGTTTATGTAGAGAATGTGATCTGAGCTGTAACCAGGATGTGTTTTACGTGTGCTTCTGATACATCACTGAGATGCCATTCAGCATTCCTTCATACCTTGAAAAAGTTAACCTTTCGCCGGACTCTTTCATGCTGTGAGCAAGTTGACAATTGTAGATTGCAGGAGGTTAATGCATTTTGGCATTTTTTTCTTCCAGAACAGGGTCCTCCCACGTACTTTGGAAGCCAATAGTTGCCAATCGGCCAAACCACTGAGCCACTTAACCACAAACAAATCTAAATTATTTTGAAAATAAGGTGTACAAACTCAGGATTTTTTTTCTCTTTTATTTTTTTTTCATATAATGACCTTCCCAAAATTAGGACTCCAGGGTTAAAGTGTCTAGCTATTATGAAGAAAACCTGGACAGCGGCACTCGGTGCCGCACTATGAGCTTGTAGATCTGCTATTTTTGAAAAGCCAAAGCTAAGTGTAAAAAATGATTCTGAGTAACTAATTTTGCTGGGGACCCCCTGGTACCCCCCCAAGGACCACTGGTTGAAAACCAGTGGTCTAAAGGGAAGGATTCCTGACACATTGGCCACACAATTATCAAAAGGATAATAACGCAATAAAGCCAACAGCTTCATGATTCATGTTACTAATCAGATTAGATCACTGGTTCTCAACGTGGGGGTCCGGGGACCACCAGGGGTCCAAATGGACCCTTATACGGGTCTGTAACTCTGATAAAAAGTACAAAATGGAATCTGCATCTCAGTTTTTACTGAGATACTAATGGATAAATGATCACAGAGAAGATAGAAAATACACTATGTTCTCTTCAAGACACAGTTTGATTCTTTCCTGATTTGTGTAAAGGTTGACTAACCAGAGTTATGAGATGCCAACATCAAGCAGCAGGGGGCACTAAAAGACCTTGAATAAACTGCAACATGACATGATTTCTGGTTCAGTTTTTAACCCATGGAGTTCTGGACAAGTGGACAGTCAGTCAGTGATGCTTACTACTAGTGATGAAATACTCTTTTTTGTTTACTTAATATTGAGTACAAAAGTATTGGCATCAAAATACTCTTACCATACCAAGTATATATAAAATGTTTAAATTGTTTTTTAGATTTTTCGAAAACAGCCAAGTAAAATATCTCAACATGTTTTACTTAAGAACAGTACTTTAGTAAATGTATTTACATGTAGGTACTTTCCACCACTGCAATGGTGTGGCTGAAGAGACCACCCATTTAGGTGGTTGATATAATGTTCATAATTAATTAATAAATTGGACATAAAACAAAACATAAATTGACTAAACACAGAAGGCACAACTGGTTGAATTTTTTGTTTTAATGAAGGTATAATTACACACAACCTTCTGACCCCAGTAAAGACAATACAAGCACAATAGAAACTAGACTACAGTAGCTACCACTAGACTCCAACACTAATACAAAACAAATACGACAAGCAACATGGTAAACAACAGCCGGTCTAAGTTGAAACCCAGGATATTAAAGGGATATTTCACTTTAAAACACTTCTAGGGTCATTTCGTGAAAGCATGCATCACGTAAAGAGCACTGGCAGAGCCATTGTTTCTCTATGGAGAGTGCAGTGATACGTATGCTGTATGTAGTTTTATCGTCGCTGTTGGGTGGAAACCTTGTACGTCTAAAACCGTTACTTTTCAAGAAATGGAAGCTCTTGTTAATACTTTTTTAAAGATTGGTTAAATATTTGTAAAACCCACAGACACACTTAACCATTTCACTTAAATATTTCCCCCCAAAATAGCAATAATAGCACAACTTAGCTATAGGCTATAGATCGGCTATTTTTGCTACTATTGCCTGACTCTCTTGTAAGGATGTAGGGCATTAATTTACGAAAAAAACAAACAAGAAAAAACATAAACAGTTGAAATAGGGAGATACAAGGTTTCTGCCCGACAGCAGCGATATTTAGCATACAATTTGCACTGTTCAATGCAAATAATTTACTGTTGTACACCCACACCAGCTAGCAGTACTTCACATGACATTGATCATTTAGACATGGATAGAAACAAAAAAAACGAACATTGGCAAACAACCAAAAAAGAATGTCTAATGAATATAATACAGCAGTCATCACACCCTGCTTAAGTTCATTTGTATAGCAGTGGGGTCCATGCAGGGACCCCTCAGGGTTCCTTTGAGAGGGGTTCCAAATGGACCCTGGCCTTTACAGGTCTGTAAACTCTGAGAGTGGTTCCATTTGTACACTCTCAGAGTTATGGGGGTCCTATTTCTAGGGGCTGTACAGTGCAAAATGGGCAATGATGGCGGTGACAGCGTGATTGCTGCGTTCACACCGGCGGCTACAAAAGATACAAAAGCTACAAAGCGGCGCAGCATTTCACCGTTGAAGTGATGATCAACGCACTCGATGACGTCAAACATGCGTCTGACAAGCGGGGAAAATATAAAGCCTGGGGTTAAAAAGAACACAAAACTGTCTGACAGAAATAATTTGTTTTCCCTCCACTACAAGCAGGAATTGTGTGAACAGAGAAGATGAGTGGAAATGGTTAAGCAACACTTGGTCGGTTTTGTAGCTTTGGTAGCTGCAGTTGAAGCCGGCTCAACTTTGGATTGTAGCTTTTGTAGATTTTCTAGCAGCTACAAACGTCGGGCGTCGCTTTGTATCTTCATGTCGCTGGCTTCCATTGACAATGAACGGTATAGCCCTGTAGCTTTGTAGCTGCCGGTGTGAACGCTAGCATAAGAGTTGCTGCTGTTATTGTTATAACGAACATGGAGGCCGAGGAGTTGGAGTCCATCGTGAATGTTATAATAAATAAATAAAACATTCTCACAACCTCCCACTTGACAAGTTGTAGTTGTAGTGATGGTGTGGTAACTGTAGAGCAGTAATGGGTAGAAGTAGTTGTTTTTTGTGTTTACTGCATGTGCACGCGTGCGTGCGTGCGTGCGTGCGTGCGTGGGTGTGTGCGTGCGTGCGTGGGTGTTTGTATTACTATACTTGTGAGGACCCCCACAAGTAGAATTTTTATTTTATGGTTGAACATAGATGCTATTGCTAAGAGATATGTTTACAATAAGAAAAAAGTTCAGGTTGGGGTTAGGATTAGGATTAGATATGAAGACTTTAGGTTTAAGGGTTGGAATTTGAGTAAAACATGATTACACAAATTGCGCGGCAGGGTTAGTCGTGCACCGAAAAATTGGTGATCTACAAGTGAGCTTGCAGATCTGCTATTTTCCGGCTCTAAGCTCGGTTAAAATTTAAAAAAGAAACATAAAATCTTCGTCCTAAAATGTTAATGTCCTCTCAGGTATCGTAATACAAACGTGTGTGCGTGCGTTTGTGCGTGTGTGCGTGCGCGCGCGTCCTTTAGTGTTTGTTGCCGTTGTGCGTCGCGGTCGGTCTGTAGTCGCGAAGCTGCTCCAGGAAGCCAGGGTTGGGGCAGGAGGCGGGGCGGGCCTTCTTGACCAATGAGAAGGCGGCGTCAAACGCATGGCCGTCGCACGACATCAGGTAGCCAATCACCACAGCCGCCGCCCGAGACACGCCCGTGTTACAGTGGACCAACACCACGCCTTTCTGGTGGAGAGAGGAGACGGATGTACAACAAGCGGATCAAAGGTTAGGAACTGTAAATGGCCGTATCCACAGAACGTGTTATTTTTGTTTTGCTGCTATAGCACCTGTCTGCCATGCATTTCTAGGGTAAAGACGCACTGGTGCGCTCCTCTTCTCTTTGAGATGAAGAGAAAGGGAGACCCCTGTTACTGAACTGACACTCTGTAGCAATGATTACTATCAGAATATAACTTTTAGTTTGAACCTAAACAAAATATCACTTACACTACCTTTAATTACTCCGAATTCTGGCCTAACTCTCATGTCCTACTGTAAGCGAGGAGGGCTTTTAGTCCTATAGTCAAAGAGTCTGACATGCTTGATAAATATGGTTTTACTTAAAGAACGACTTCAACCATTTTCCATCTTCATGTAATTGGTCCTCACTAATGCTCATGATAAAATGGTACCAGTTTTTTTTTTTACTTGGACTGTGTCTCAGGAGGGCACATACTGTAGGACACTTCAGAAACATGCCTACCAGTCATTGTTAGGCCGTTTTTTTTGGGGGGGGGGGGTTACAATTTGTATTAACGTGAGAACAATGGCTTCCATTATAGCATGCAAACTTTCCAGTTAAAGAAAGCCTGCAGTTTCTATTAGCTTGGATTTCCCATCGATGATGTCACTGGTAGGTGGGTTTCCGAAAAGTCCACAGCCCTCCTCTGAGACACTGAGACTGAGTAAACAAAAATGGTACCATATTATAAATGAGCATTATATTAGTGAGGACTAACTATACGAAGATGGGTGGAATCGTCCTTTAAGTACTGGAGAAGTAGCATTACCACAATATAGAAACAATCGGCTACAAGCTATTATTATTATTACTATTTTATTCTGGAGGTAATAGTCTATTACCTAATGAACTCATTAAGACATTACTAATCATATCCAGAGTGCTCTTAAGTCATCGAGGCAATGCTAATTATAGCCATGAAGGCATTAATAATCAACCTAGCTAACTCATCCTCCGGTAATTCCTAGTCATTACGAGTTGACCACAGAACGTCCACCCAGAGACTGTAAGCTGAGACCATTCTCTCTCTCTCTCTATCTCTCTCTCTCTCTCTCTCTCTCTCTCTCTCTCTCTCTCTCACACACACACACACGCTCACTTACTCACTCATTGTAGCACTGTAATCATAGACCCCAAAGCCTGCAAGGGTGTATATAATATACCGTACATGACATGTGTATTTATGTGTGTGCGTGCGCGCGCTTGTGTGTGTGTGCGTGCATGTGAGTGCGTGTCTGTGTGTGTATGGTGTCATGTTAAGGTGAGCAGCCTGCCTTGCTAAAAGGTTGTATGACAGTGAGATCTGATCTCCACATACACATTAATTATAGATGAACAAAACTCTGCATGTTTTATTAAACAGATAGATAGATAGATAGAGGAGAGGAGAGGAGAGGAGAGGAGAGGAGAGGAGAGGAGAGGGGAGGGGAGGGGAGGGGAGGGGAGGGGAGGGGAGGGGACAAGAAGGGAAATTTACCAAAATATGCCCTAAATGCCTTTGAGCATCAGAAACAGACTGTGGTTGTACTGGTCTGCTCCAAGTGACCAACAGTAGACTGTAGTTCAGCACTCCCTCGAAAAAGAGATCTTGTACCTCAGATCTCTATAGGATTTTACCTGTATACATGAAGGCCTAATAATAACTGGGCAACTGTATAGCTTTGTATTGGGTGGGTGTTTTACCTCATTATAAGCCTGCTTTATGAAGGCGTTGCAGTCCTTAATGTAGGAGGTGATGTCAATGTCCGGTTGATCCAAAATGCTGAGATTTCTGTAGATAAACAGGTCTGGAAATGCGTTCTCTACTACATATGCAACGTTCAGAATATGTGACACCTGGACGGAAGAGGGACAGACATGCTTGAGTCATTATGTTTGTATGTTTTACATCTCAATCTCGGTTGAAAACCTTGCACGTACAAAACCTTTGGGAAAAAAACCTGTTACTATTCAGTCCCAAGCTCTTGTTAATACTTTTCATTGGTTAAATATGAATGAAACCCATGTACAGACACACTTAACCACTTTCACTTTCAAAATGTATCAAAACTAGTGAAAATAGACAACCTTCAAGCTCACAACATGTCGCGATGCAACGTGTTGTATAGACGAATCCACAGACGCGCTGCCTGTAGCTGCCTGTAGGTGGCCATTGCTGCTGTGTCGCGGTGCGGAGCGTTGACACCGCAGCTATGGCCGCATACAGGCAGCGCGTCTGTGGATTCGTCTATAGAAGGTGGCACCCCCAGCTCAGCAGATTTGGACCAGGAAACACATAATGAAGGTGTAGTGGGTTTCCTGTTCAAATCTGCTGCTGAGCCAATCAAATGAAGCTATGAGAAACTGACCCGGAACAGGAAACTACAGTCACGCACAGAGCCTATTTATGAAAAAAACGTTGAACATTAAAAGTTGAAATATGATGCCAGTAACAAATCTGTGTGCGTGTATTTGCGTGCGTGTGTATGTATGTGTGTGTGTGTGTGTGTGTGTGTGTGTGTGAGTGTGCACGTGTTACCTTGTATTTATTAAGAGTTGCAAAGTCGTGAGCAGAATCCTGGGAACCTACACACACACACACACACACACACACACACACACACACACACACACACACACACACACACACACACACACACACACACACACACACGTTAGTTAGTTACTTATGAAACTTTTTGAAAACCATAATATTGTACACAAAATAGGCAGTTAGTTAGTTAGTTTGTTCGTTCAGAGGACAGGCCTCTGTCAGACGGTCAGGGGTCAACCATCTTCACCTCCCTGTCAGCAAGTCAAGGGAAATGATAAATGGTCCAACCTCAACTCAGCAGCCCCTTCTCATCAATAACCAAACAGCTCAAAGAGTTGACCGTTTCAAATACCTCGCTGTGACGCCGAACAATACACTCTGCTTCCAACGACACCTTCATGACCAAAAAGGAGTCACATCTGCAAGCAGTGGTGGAAAGTACCTAATTACATTTACTCACGTGCTGATCTGTTTACTTGACTTGAGTATTCCATTTTTCAATACGTTATAGTATACATCTCAGAGGCAAATGTTGTACTAACTTCAGATGCACAATGTTTGCACAAAATACTTTTTCAGTTCAGGGAAGCACTATCTGGAACAATCTACCCACTGACATAAGAAAGTGTCCAACCTTCACATCTTTTAAGATCCAACAAAAAAAATGGAACACATTTTCTTTTCTATATAGGCTAAAATTAGGTTTCTCTACTGTTCATTGTTGTCCTTTCTTGTATTCTATATATTTAATTAATGTAGGTAAAACATTTTGCAAATGTGTTTTTTTTTCTCCTCCTTTTGTACCTTTTGTCCTTGTAATGTTGCTCGTTGTATGTATGGGAACTACGGATGGATATTAGCATTCTTGCTAAATCTTGTGTATTTACACTACATCATGTATGTAGGCTATTATTCATTAATATGCGCTGTCCCGTCCAAAATAAACAAATACATTAATAGAAATAAAATAATAACCTACTGTCGAACCACAATGTTCTGGGTTTGATCCTGACCACTGCCAAGTTACGGCAACTCAGCATATGAGTAGCACAACTTGGGTAACTGGGAGTGCAGTAAGTACTGGGAGCTGATGATACAGTAGGTGTTGCACTCCAACTCAGAAATCCATCTCCCAGAGGTCAAGCACATTGAAAAGGGGATAGACGCCCTCGTTCTCGGCCGATACTGACAATTAGCCACTTCAACCTACTGCTACATCAGTTACTTTTTTTGACAAAACATTACATTTGACAAAACATTAATAAAAAAAACTTGTGAATTGGGACATTCTGCATAATGAGTACTCTTATTTTGGGTACTTTGTACTTTTACTGAAGTCAAATTTTGAATACAAGACTTTTACTTGTACCAGAGTATTTCTACATTGTGCCATTGCTACAGTACTTAAAGGACCACTTTTCAACATATCTTCATATAATAGGTCCTCACTAATGCTCATGATAAAATGATTTAAAAAAATCTACTTGGTCTGTGTCTCATAGGAGGGCTCTGGACAGTCCAGAAACCCGTCTACAAAAAGATTAAATTTTTTTTATTCAGATTTGTATTAAGGCGAGAACAATGGGATCTATTATTGCATTGCAACTTTCCAGGAATACAAAGCCTGCAGTTTCTATTAGCTTGGATTCCCCATCGATGATGTCACTGGTAGACGGGTTTCTGAACTGTCTACAGCCTTCCTCTGAGACACAGACTGATTAGATATTTTTTTTACCATTTTATCATGAGCATTAGTGAGGACCTATTATATGAAGATATGTTGAAAAGTGGTGAAGTCGTCCTTTAAGTAGAACATCAGAGTACTTCTTCCACCACTGTCTCCACAGTATCTCTTACTATTGTTGTACCAGAACCATTATTCATCCTGTCCCATAGTACCGTTCCACCTGCACCGATAACATGTTATCTGTTACTAACCGGGCCAAACAAACTCACATGCATAACCAACACACTGCTGCCTGCCAGGAAAATGGACCTGTCCCCACCCAGCCTCTCACAACTAAACAATAAAGCCATTTCACAAATTGCTCAATTTCAATAGAAGGGGGACATCACACACCCACTCTATCACCACCCTACCCTTATGCCCCGCTCCGCTGGTACACGACACTGAGGTGGTGATCTCTCTCTCTCTCTCTCTCTCTCTCTCTCTCTCTCTCTCTCTCTCTCTCTCTCTCTCTCTCTCTCTCTCCCTCACTCCCTCCCCTTTCCTTCCTTCCTCTCTCTCTCTCACTGCCTCCCTCTCTCTCCATCTCCCTGTCCCCCCACGTTTAAAAGTTTCAAAGGACATTTGAAAGGACGTTTCAACATAAACAATATGGTAAATATGGTCAAATGTTCACTTATTTTACTTGAGAGGTTTACACACATGTGCAGCTCTATGTGAGAGATGTACTGTATGTAACATGTCACCTTATTGATTGATTGATTGATTGATTGATTGATTGATTGATGTAGTTTATTTAGTAAGACATGAGAATAGTACATGACAGTACATAACAGTACATGGAAGTACAAATTCACAATACAAGGTCTACTAAACTGGAACTCTCATTAAGCACTAAGCTTGTTTAAGATGAGAACCCCATGCACACAAATCATGATGACATATAAGAGGCAGACAGATATACACGCTACTATACAGAATGTCATACAATCAGCTTTCAGGTTACTGGTATGAAGAGAGAAAAATATATATATATATATATACAAAAGAGGAAAATGAAGGAGGGGGGGGGGGGTAGGGGGGGTAGGTTAAGACTTAGACAGGGGCCATTTTCGAATTGCAGCCTCCTGAAGGTGTATCTTTAGGGCAGTTTTGAAAGTGAGTAGGGTTTTACACTCCTTTACTCCTTTTGGTAGGGCATTCCACATTTTTGATGAATAGCATGAGAACGAGTTCATTCCCTTAGTTGAGCCAAATCTGGGTTGAACATGATTTGTGGAGCTGCCTCTGGTGTTATGATCATGGACTTCATTAACATTTTGGAAGTATTTTGACAAATACAGGGGGATCCCAATGTTGTGGTGTATCTTGAAGACCAGGCCCATAGCAAGTTGCTGTACTCTGTCCTCAACCCTAAGCCATCCAATCCTAGCAAAATGAGCAGGGGTTAGATGGGTTTTGTGATTGAGGCCAAGAAGTAGCCTTACAAGTTTGTTTTGGGATGTTTGGAGCCTTGTTTTTAAGGCCTTGGAGGTGTTGTGATACCATGAAGTGCATGCATAATCATAATGACCTTGAATGAGGGCCCCTGCAAGAATCTTCAGAGTATTCTTACTGACTAGACGATCAATCCTCCACAAATAGCGTGTTGTTTGGTTGACATTTTTGATCACTTTTTCTGCGTTTTTATGCATTGCACTTCCTCCTGTTGTCAGTGTTGCCATGCACTGATGCTGTATAAATAACAAAAATGGCTGATCTACAATTACAAGCTCACAATTTGTGTGCTTGGGTCTCAGCTTTTCTCCGACGTAAGAAGGCGGGGCTCCAAGTAAAAAAAACAAAGGTTGCGAACGACTGTGTGGTTAAGAAGAGTTAGTTGGGTCACTTACCTAGTAATGAATAAGAGTTAGTTGGGTCACTTACCTAGTAATAAATAAGGCTTTACAAGTCCAACTTGTAGGTCACAGGAGGTGTCAGGGATGTACCCCGGACCCAGGGGTCTCTCTTTGGAGGCGGGGTCTTCTACCACCGTCAACCTAGCACCCTTCCAGGTCTCTATGATTCGCCGGCCACTCAGTAGTGTCACTATGGTGCATTGCTTCCTCAGGCGACTCCGAGAGAAACTCTGGATCTCCTCAGTTAGGTGCTGCATCTGATATAACATAATATATAATATAGTATAATGTAATGTAATGTAATGTAATGTAATCTAATAATAATATAATATAATATAATATAATATAATATAATATAATATAATATAATATAATATAATATAATATAATCATGTAGTTGAATAAACTGTTCTGTAGACTGTTCTGCAAATGGGACAAAAATAAATGATTATGCCAGTGATAGACCAGTAATTACAGCAAACTTTTAATCCCTATCTGAGTGAATCAGATTTGGATTCTGGGTTGTTCAAAGGAACAACAACATTGGGATGACTCCGATGTCCGATCAGGTCAGGAAATCAAATCCAAGCTTTAATTACCTTTATTATCTTGATCCCACTGGATTTATAGTGGAATACCAGAGTACAACACACTATATCGTTAGTTTAAACTCAATATAAACAATATGTTAAAGTTTGTCAATTGAAATAGCACATTGGTTGACTTGACTAGAATATTCATTTATTTGTTGTCACATTTACACTTGCCTATACCTCTGAGAACAGTGTATTCAATGAAATAATGATCATAGAATAATCTCAACAAACAGTCATTCATTCAAGTCTTCTGGGACATTGGCAAACCAGAGCCAACAGACTGTGGGTGTGTACCGGTGGTGAGTTCACCACTTAAACCCAGTGGTGTAAAGTAACTAAGTACATGTACTCAAGTACTGTACTTAAGTACAATGTTGAGGTATTTTTTACTTAACTGGAGTATTTACAATTTTCAGTACTTTTACTTCTACTCCACTACATCTCAGAGGCAAATATCGTACTTTTACTCCAC
This sequence comes from Gymnoscopelus braueri, assembly GCF_963280865.1. Lineage (NCBI taxonomy): Eukaryota > Metazoa > Chordata > Actinopteri > Myctophiformes > Myctophidae > Gymnoscopelus > Gymnoscopelus braueri. The sequence goes on along the minus strand of NC_137618.1, from coordinate 9,695,708 downwards.
TATAATTATTTGAAAACTTGAGTTACTAGTTACTTTGTATATTTTATTATTATTACAAAACATACATTAACCCTTCAGCCCTATACATTTTGGCCATTTGAAAATAGCGGATCTACAAGCTCACAATGCGTCGCGTTGTGACGCATTGTGAGCTTGTAGATCCGCTATTTTCAAAAGATTTGTTATACATTTTATGCATGTGAAAAGTTGTGAAATGGGACATTCTGCATAATGAGTACTTTCTACTTTTGGTACTTTAAGTACATTTTGATACCAATACCTTTGTCTCAAGTACATTTCGAATTCCGGACTTTTACTTGTAACAGAGTATTTCTATATTGCAGTATTGACACTTTTACTTAAGTAAAATAATTGAGTACTTTTTCCACCACTGCTTAAACCCTATATGGTTTCCCTCTGGGCTCGATTCTAGTGAATTTTCGGTTTTCTGTTATTGTGGGGAAATTGTCGATCAGCTATTTTCTACGAAAGCTTTCCCCACAATACGGACGCTGGGGTTTAAGTGGTTCACGTGATACTGGTGTCAATGTTATTACTGTGCGTTCATTTGGCTGATCACCACAATTATGTCAATAGGAAATATAAGTTTAGCTAATCAAACTATTAACAAAATAGGGACGTGTGCATCTTCTGTGATCAACCTTCAAAAGTAACTGTGGACAATTACGGTATCTCACATTGCACGACCACTCAAATGGCATGCAAATTAAGGCTGAGCCTTTTAGATTCTATTTATTGTTTTAGCATGTCTGAAGCCTAGCTGTCCTGGATGGGAGTCTCCAGATGTAAAAACAGATGATGATTACTATTATTATTCCATTTTGATTTTAAGCAAGTGCTGTGTACTTGGGAAATATGAATCATCCATAACCACATGAAACCTAAACCTCCCCATTCTGGGCACTAGAAAAAAAAACTTCCATAGCAAGCAGTTCCATCCTGAAAGTGGTTAAATGGTTAAGGTCTAAATTGCTATACTGTCTGTCTCTCTTATGTTGTTCGTCATATTCCCTCAAGGACCCCTGGGTCCTTGAGGGAATATCCAGGAGTTCCAGGGGGTCCCCAGCTAAATGATATAGTTAGGAACCAAATTGACCCTTATGGGTCTGTAACTCAGAGAGTGTACAAATGGAACCCCATTTGTACACTCTCAGAGTTAAATTAACATAGATTTTATGATATAAATTGGGGTCCCAGAGATAGAAGTGCCATTAAATGGGGGTCTGTAGCCTAATGCATGTCAAACGGGTGGTTCTTGAAATTAAAATGGTTGAAAATCACTGCTAGAGCTGTAAAAATCTTCTCTTATGGGGGTCCCTGGCTTATCTTTTCAAATGGGGGCCCGCAGGCGGGCTAATAAGTGTCAATTTGGGGGTCCTAGGCATGAAAAAGTTTAAGAACCGCTGCTCTATACTGTAGGTGGAGATCGGTAGGTTTAAAGCGCTGATATTCAGGATCTGGTCATCTTGTAAAGTCTGAATCTGGATCAGGGTGATCCTATATATCCTGAAATTCCAGGACAAAAATGTGCCTGGATTGTCTGATCCTGCGTCACAAAACATAGGATTTCAAACATCTCATCTCACCAGATACAATTTACAATTTACGCATTTAGCAGATGCTCTTAATCCAGAGAGATTTACAGTAAGCAAGGTAAACACATACATCATGCATAGAGACAGTGTTGTGCCTCAGTAATCTATAGGATCACAGGTAAACCAAGAACCTAACATCAGTCTAAACAGTATATATATATTTTTTTTTCTGTACTCAACAAATGGACCTGGCGTCTGTCTAAATAACATGCTATCTAAATAGGGATTAAAAGGTTTGGACCATTAAGAACAACACTCTAATGTCTAATCTTACTGGTCATGGACCAGTAAGGACAGAGCTGACATCTAATCTGTTGGGAGAAGGCCAGTAAGGACAACACTGCCTGTCTAATAATAGACCAGTAACAACAGTCTAACAGTGGCTAATCCAGGGTTTCTCCAAGTGGGTGCCGTGGCACCCTATAGGTGCTGTGACGCAAGTCCAGGGGTGCCACAAAAGAAGCTCACTGATGAATGTTCCCCCCCCGGAATAGGGACGCTGGGGTTCAAGTGGTTAAATGTCAAGTATAAAGTTATATTCAATCTGTCTTAATGGAACGGATATTCTCTCAAGTTTTCCTTGAGACATCCTGTATCTTAGGGGGAAATATTTACATATTTATGTACCGTAATATGACATAAATGTAAGGTGCTGTAAAGTAATGTAACTATTGGCCTGTTTAGTTTAGTTTTTAACGTGTGGTGCTGATGATGATTAGGCTTTCAGAACAGAGCTGTATGTTTTGAAGATGAAATTGTCAAATACAATCAATCAAGACAGCTGCTCAATAATGGAAGGTTCACTGACTACCTGACCAACTGAATAATGACCTGACCTGACCTTGCTATTGGTTGGTTGATTGTAATGTCACTGATCTAGGATCTGCTCCGTATTCTGTCTTGAAGCAGATGAATACAAACAGTGGTGGAAGATGTACTCACATGTTTTGACTTAAGGTAGCACAATGTAGAAATACACTGTTACAAGTAAAGGGCCTGTTTTCAAAATGTTACTTGAGTAAAAGTATAAAATGATTAGCATCCAAAATATACTTAAAGTATAACAAGTAAAAGTAGTCATTATGCAGAATGTCACATTACGCCCAAACCTTTGGAAAACTTTGGGGAAATGAAACTTCTAGATCGGCAATTTTATTTTATACCTGAAGTATGAAATAGAAGTACTTTATACCTGTAGTATAAAACAAGGCTTAAGTGGTTAATACATGTTATGCAATAATAATCTAAATCTGCAAAGTAACTTGTAATGGATGTGCAAATGTACAAATAATTGCAGTGGAGTAAAAGAGTACAATGCTTACCTCTGAGACATACTGTAGTGGAGTAGAAGTAATAAGGATTGAAAAAGGTACATACTCAAGCAAAGTAAAAGTACCTCAAAATTGTTTAAGTACATTACTTGAGTAAATGTATTTATTGTTGTCCACCACTGTGTACAACATAGTCAAATCGTGGTTGTCGGGTAGAAACCGTTACCTTTCAGGAAATGGAAAAAAAGACCTGTGTTCTAATGGATCCAATGTAGTTATTATTTAGTCACAAGTTCCTGTCAATACCTTTCATTGGTTTTATGAAACCTACTGACAGACTTAACCACTTTCACTAAAACATGTTTACAAAAAAAGGAAAAATAGCCAATGTAGATTGGCTATTTTTCCTACTTTTGTGTGTATAGTAGGCCTACTGTATGTCAAAATAAGGCATTCATTTATGAAAAAACAACACAAGTTGAAATATGGAGATGCCCAAAAGCAAGGAAATGTAAAAGTGTACTTACTGTTCTCATGTATTCAGAGATAATTCTATTGAGACATCCCTCTGCTGCACTTCATTGATACTTTCCTGTCCTTGGCGTTAGTGTGATGTATAGTCCTGTTGTGTGCTTTAGGTTTGTCCCCAGAGCATGTGACAGTGACAGTGGAAGGACTGCACTGAGCCGTTTGTCCTAGTTTAGGTAGCCTACCTCTAGTGGGGGTTATACCTGCTACTGGTGACAAATGACACCTCCCACCCCCACCCCATCGGTCTCCCCCCTCCCTCCCTCCCTCCCTCCCTGCCTCTCTTTTTCTCTCTCTCTCTCTCTGTCACCTGAGAGACGGTCAAGCTGTCTAGGTGTATTTCCTACAGCACCGTTTCTGAACCTTCTTCATTTCAAGGAAACCCCCCGAATTTGATATCGTTACTGTAAGTAAGGCAGAAATATCCACATTGCAACATTTGGTGTGTTTTTTTTCCGTAAATTAACGCCCTACTTGATCATACTACAGCGTCACACAAAAACATAAAAAGGAGCAGATCTGCAAGCTCGTTTTGAGCTTTTCGACCTGCTATTTTTTTTTGGGGGGGGGGGGGCAGAGGGCAAGGAGAAAGAAAGGTGTCAAAGAAAATAAACTCAAAGATATCTACATATATACACATATCATAAATATGCAGCAGGTAGGCTATGTACGTGAGGTTAAGAGGTCAAGTACTGAGGACGAGCCTCCCGGCTCAAAACTTTACCAAACCAATACATTCCACAAATGGGAGTATTATAGTGGTGACACTGGAGATTTCATTTATTCTTCTACTGGCTTCTAACTTTTGATCCAACACCCAGCTTAGCAGTTTATGGGATCCTTAGTTGGAACTGCAACTGGCATTACAGACCCCATAGCCTGCGGCAAAAATTTGGGAAGTTGCAAATCATCTTAATTTAATTCTAAGCAACCCACTGAGGAGAAAAATCCATGCGACAGGCCACTTAACTGTATAAAAGTCTCAGTCCGGTCTACAGTATACCGTAGGCTACATGTGCCCAGCCTTGGATCTGCTTCTTGCTACAGCATGTGTTTAAATCAAAGTATTTTATACATTTGCAGTTTGCACCATTGAGCCTGTTCAGTCTTTTTTTTGGCATGCTAATATAAGAGAGCACAATTAGGCAATGGAAACACCTGCTAATAATCAGACACTGCCCTCTGAAGTCACTCCCATGGCTCCTCTCACTAGTCTTTTGAATTAGAGTTCACAGAAATTCAGTGTAACGATAGTTCATGTAGACACGGAAGGCAGAATGTTTATATACTTCATTCACTCTCCCCGGACAAGCTTATACAGTTGTACTCCTTTAAGGCAGTACGTTCAACCTCTTGTCATTCTCATTCGCTACAAGCCAACTCACTCACGCCCTCATACCCACAGTGCAACTCTGGTGGGTCATTTAAGCAGCTTCTGCTCTCTGTTCATTCTACATGCTTAGCTGTCATTGCAGGTTGTACAGCTGTAGGTTTTCAAATTCCCTCCACCTCCCCGGCCTCCTCCCTATGGCATTTAGTTCATATTGTTATAGGTTGATTCTGTGTATTGTACTGTGGTTCTATGGATTATACTATGATTCTGTGTATTGTACTGTGGTTCTATGGATTGTACTATGATATGTGGTAGTTTAATTAGGCATTGAAGGTTCAATGTTTATGTAAAACTGTATTTATGCTATGCTCTGGGGTAGATCTGTGTCATGTTTGCACAGGGAATCTTTAATATCACAAGAGAAGAGTCACACCGCCAAACTTGAATGCAATATCATTGCATATATGGTAAATGGTTAATAAATGGTAAATGGATAATTAATGGTCTGGTTATTTCTGAGCTGAAGTGTCTAAATGAAATACTGCAATGCTGCAGGACACCACAAAAAGGAAATAGTTTAGGAAGGAAAATAAGTCAGGGCCTCAAAATGACCTGAAGATGCCACGGTCAAACTTAAAATAAAGGAGTGGGAGCTTAGCTAGGACAACCCCTACTAGCCCCCCTCCCTAACAAATAAAAACATAAAACCTCTAAACTAAAGTCTAACGAATTTAACAGGACTACCAGTCATCTCCAGGCCGAACGAAAATAACTAAGTCAATTAAAACAAGCATAAAGAAACGAAAAAAGAACAAGCAAAAAAGGCTGTCTAAACCTAAACAACCATGTGCTGTACTGACTGGGTCTGTGTGTGTTACACCATTGTATTAGGCCAGCTTTTAAAGCTGTGTTACGGTAGGTGGGGCTACAGCTGCAATCAGGAATGAGCTGCAGGTGTGTAAGCCTGATGAGAAAGGAAAGGTGGGAGCGCCATGAAGGACGGCCGCATCCGTACGCGCTCCGTAACATCGCAACGTTTTTCCATCTTTTTAGTATTTTTTAGCCTTCTCCTTTTTCCCTACACCGTCGCGTGTCTAAGGAGTTATGACAGACAAGCACTTATGGACATCAGCACAGCGATTACACACAGAATTCCGGACTTTTTTGCCGAAAACCTTCCACTCGGCTGGGAGGGGGGAGGGGTTCCCTTTGTTCCGGCTGGAACAAAAAGTTACCCGAGGCGACGGAGAAGACCTTGGCGACGAGGGACAAGAGCAGGTCTCCTCGTAAGAACAACAAAACGTGGATATAAACCTGCACTGCCTTCAATCCTGCTAGCGAACGTTAGATCTCTGTGTGAATCAAGAACTGTGACCACTATGGACGACTTACTAGCGCGCGTAAAGTATAACAGTGAGACAAGGAACACGTCCATTGTGGTGCTAACAGAGACGTGGCTAACGGAGTTAGCATCTGATTCTTCTATCACTCCTCCTGGCTTCACCGCGTATAGGAAGGACAGAGACCCTGTACTGAGCGGTAAGCAACGTGGGGGGGGGAGTTTGTGCCTTGATCAACAACAACTGGTGCAAAGATGTTAAAATCCTAGATAGTCACTGCTCACCAGACCTTGAACTTTTAATCATAGCCTGCCGTCCTTTCTACCTACCACGCGACTTCAGCATTGTGATTGTAGCCGTTGTTTACATTCATCCTGGAGCTAATAAGGACACAGCTATGAGGGAATTACACCAGGCGATCAGTGCACAAGAAAATCGCCACCCGGACTGCGCAGTCATCTGCCTAGGCGACTTCAACCGGACAGACTTAAAAAAGGTCTTTCCCAAATTCCACCAGCATGTCGCCTGCAGTACCCGTGGTGACAATATTCTTGACCACTGCTACACGCCCTTCAAGGATGGATACAAAGCCCTCCGACGCCCACCGCTAGGAAGCTCTGACCACGACGCCATCCAGCTGCTACCTGCCTACAAACAGAGGCTAAAAAGGGAGCCGGTCGTTGAGAAGGAAATCCGAATCTGGTCTGAGGACACAGACGCTATGCTACAATCCTGCTTCTACCAGACTGACTGGGGGATGTTTAAGAACGCCGCTGGGAATAACATCAACGAACTCTCAGACTCAGTCACTGGCTTTATCAGTAAGTGCATAGCTGACATAGTCCCAAAAAAGACAGTTCGGATCTATCCCAATCAGAAACCATGGATGGACAGCGGAGTACGTGCACATCTGCATGAACGGGATGCTGGTTTCAAATCTGGCGACGTGGAAACGCGCAACACGACGCGCGCGGCCCTAAACAGCGCCATCAGGAAGGCGAAAAAGGCCTACACAAAAAAGATGCAAGACAAACTCAGCAATGGCGACATCAGGAGCACATGGCAGGCGGTACACACCTTGACAGACTGCAAAACAAGAACCAGAAGCGAGGTGAACCCGCCTGCCTGCCTCCCCAACGAACTGAACACTTTCTACGGCCGGTTTGAGATCAGCTCCAACCGCGGCAGCCAAGCGGGGCCATCAGCAGCACCAGCAGAGGACAACCCTCTAACCATCTCGGAGAGAGAAGTGCGTACAGCCTTCACACGGGTCAACATCCACAAGGCAGCCGGACCTGATGGGATTCCAGGCCGGGTCCTTAAGACATGTGCAGACCAGCTGGCGGGTGTCTTCGCTGACATCTTTAACCTCTCCCTCTCCCTGGCTGTGGTCCCTGCAGGGTTCAAAATGTCAACCATTGTGCCCATTCCCAAAAAGGCCAAAGTGACATGCCTGAACGACTGGAGACCTGTTGCTCTCACCCCGATCGTCAGCAAGTGTTTCGAGAAACTGGTGAGGGAATACATCAGCTCCACGCTACCTGCCTCGCTGGATCCGTGGCAGTATGCATACCGCAAAAACAGATCCACCGACGACGCTATTGCCATGGCTCTCCACACCGTCCTCTCGCACATGGACAACAAGCTGCTGAAGGACAAATATGTACGTATGCTGTTCGTGGACTACAGCTCAGCATTCAACACCATTGTCCCAGCAATACTTGACAAAAAGCTCAGAGACCTAGGGCTACACCCAAGCATGTGCGACTGGATACAGGACTTCTTGTCCAACCGACATCAGGTGGTGAGAATGGGCAGCATCACATCCGACCCCCTGACCCTCAACACCGGAGCACCCCAGGGATGCGTGCTGAGCCCCCTCCTCTACTCCCTGTACACGTATGACTGCATAGCCACACATGTCTCCAACACCATCATAAAGTACGCGGACGACACGACAGTGATAGGCCGAATCGTCAACAACGACGAGTCTGACTACAGAGAGGAGATCAAATCACTAGCACGCTGGTGCCGGGAGAACAACCTCTCTCTTAACGTCGACAAGACCAAAGAACTGATCGTGGACTTCAGGAGGCCGCGGAGAGACCATGCGCCCATCCTCATCGACGGTGCTGCAGTGGAAAGGGTCAGCGAGTTCAAGTTCCTCGGAGTACACATCGAGGAGGACCTCAAATGGGAGACGCACTCCACACACGTGAGGAAAAAGGCTCAGCAGCGACTGTACTGGCTCCGCCGCCTGAAGAAGCTCGGAGTAGGACGTCGCATCCTCAGGCTGTACTACAACAGTTCTGTCGAAGGCATCCTAACAGGCTGTGTCACGGCCTGGTACGGGAACTGCACTGCCCGAGAAAAGATCAGCCTACAACGAGTAGTGCGATCGGCAGAGCGGATAATGGGAATCGAGCTCCCAGCGCTCCAGGAACTGTACAAAAAGCGGTGCGTGGTCAAAGCCAAGCGCATCATCAAGGACAAGCACCACCCAAGTCACAGACTGTTCAACCCCCTACAACGACCGCGACCGGGCAAGGGGCTCTACCGCAGTATCAAGAGTTCCACCACCAGGTACTGGTGTAGTTTCAATCCGGCTGCTGTCAGAATGCTGAATGGGGCATAAGCCTGAATGAGGCATAGGCCTTGTTCAGCAGCCTGACAACAGGCAGCGCAGACTTTTTCTGGCTCTTCCTGAACACACCTGTGGATTATACCAGGGACAATGACTTGGACTTTAGCCCCCCCTCGGACACACCTGTGGACTACACCAGGTACAAATGACTTTTTGTTGCACTCCCTCACGGAGCTACTTGCGGATTATACTAGGGTCAGTCCACTCTAGGTGGACACGCACTGACCTTTTGCACCTTAATCCCTTGTATAACGCACTGACTTTTTTTTGGTTTTTTTTATTGTGCTCCTTTTCCTCTAAGCACCTTAACGTCCATTGTCTATCATGCACAGTATAAGTATAACATGCACAGTATACAATACATTGCTGCTATGCTCAGGCACCTTAGTTTAGTTTTTTTTAGTTTTTATTATCTCAGGTAATTTGTAAATATGTAGATAACTTGTTTGGCCTTCTGTTGCTCTCTTGTTTTGATCTCCTTCCCACTACCCCCCACCCTCTTCTTCTCCCCCCCCCCCTCTTCTTTCTATGGAAACTAACGTTGCGATGGGAACGATGTACAAAAAAGAATTTCACCCACTTTTTTACCTTGTAAACCTGTGATGTGACAATAAAACTGATTCTGATTCTGATTCTGATTCTGATTCTGATTCTGGTAAAGATGGTGGATATTTAGAAAGATCCGTCATCCCAATGTTTGCCACTAAAGGCAAAATGGTACACAAATACAGGTGTCTCGTCCTACGTATGTTTACACTCGCAAGAGTGTGTTGCTGGGTGTCAGGGACCGAGATGGTCGGAAGAAGAGACAAAGGGAAACTTGGTTTTTGGTTTAAAATAACCACCATGGTTTAATAAGAATCTTAATTTTTCTTTCTTTTGTCCTTTGTTTCAAAATAAATGTTTTAACAGATAACAAAAATATGTGTGCACAAAATAAATGAAATCAAATTACTTAACAGAAACCAAACTGATCTACACAACTTAACTAAAACTGAGCTACAAAACAGAACCAACCAAAATGTTACATGAGGTGGACAGAAATAGGGATGGGTCAGACCACTGTGAACACAAAGGGGGAAAAGACACAGACCACCACTTAAACACACTCTAATAACCCCTGCCCCTCCCCATGGTGCAGAGAGACTGGTGCGGTCCAATTGGCCACATTAGCTGCAGATATGGAGCAGCTGATTTCCCATTCCTTTGGCAAGCCCATCATCTCCATTTCGGTCAGCAGCTTCCCACAGAACTGGTAACTCAAAGAAAACTCAGTCAACTCAAATCCAAATAAACTCGTAGAAAAACAACTAAACAATAAACTGTTATTCCAACTGGTTGTGTGTGGTTATATATATTATATTGCATGTGTGTATAATGTACAACTGAAAATAAACAAACTAAATATATAAACCAAAAGGAAGAGTTACCATATATATAGTATAGTCTCAATGTGTGGCTGCTGAGTCAAAACGTCGAAACGTTGCAAAAATAAAAAGTGAGTTTCTTGGAGCTTGAGAACAGTGTGCGGACTTCCTTCTTCTTTTTCTTGATTCTTCCTTGATGTCCAGCACCTGGCCTAAATACAGGCGTGGGATGTGCGCACAACCTTCTCTTTGGCTGCTGAGTCAGCCATCACACAGGGACAGAGAAAGGTCGATAACAAACTAGATTTTCTCCTAATTTGTCTCTCTGAAAAAAAGCTATTTAGGTGACAAAATATTGGGAAGATTGTGTTGTGTGGCTTGTGAGATTCCCATTGGAATTAATAGACTGCCACTTAATTCCGGTCTCCTAAAATGGCGGCCACCAATGTTATGCAGTATACGGGAAGTAAACTGGATATGGCAGGTCTTTCTTATTTTTTTGTCTTGGGAGGTGGTTAAAGGTACCCACATGATACAGATGATGTCATGCCTCATGCTACTATAAAGAGACAATTGGAAACCTGCCAATCAATTAACCATGGCACAGCTCTCTGAGTAGTCTCGCGTAGCCAGACAACTATTCCACAATCTCCGAATGCTATAGAGTCTGGAACTACATCTCCCGAAATCCGAGGCAGGAAGTTAGCATCCATTCGTCATTTCCGTTCACAAAAATAAAAAAATTGCCATTTCTGCTAAGCAGCAAGCTATATATGCTTTTTATTTATATTAGAATACATTTGCGCGACTTCCGCTCTCCCCTTTACTCGTCAACAGAGCTTCCGTGCTCCAGACTGTATGACCGGAAGCATTTGAAAATTGTGTGAGGTAACAGTCTGGCCACGCGAGACTACTCTCTGAGTCACCCGTGGCTCCACCCACACCAGTCTTAATTGAATGAGAGTTCACAAAAATGCTGATAACGAGCTTAAATTTGTGGAAAGTGAAAAATTGGTTTTCCTCACTTTCCCTCTAATTATGCCATGAATCCATGTAGGCTATAGATCGATTGGTCAACACACTGAGGAGAACAATGGATGAGGAAAGACAGAATAGTAAGGTTTGTAGTTCATAAACTCTCAGCCAACAAAACACACTGGTGTCTAACAACCTCAATAGAGCACCGAAGTCCTGACGTGACTCGTTCATCCCCAGGTTTGCGGAAGTAATTTCTCTATGGAGAATAACATTGGGTCATCTTAGAATCGTCTCATATAAGAATTGTGGTCCAAAAATAAACACCGCGTGTCGGCGTTATTGTCAGGGAGGGGGTTCTGTATCGTTTATGATAGTCAGTCACTTATATTTGATACAGTCTGTTTCTGGCGAAAATGTAACTAATTCGGCGGAAGTAACATTAGCGTTTTCTCACCGTCAGTTGATGCTTCATATCCATAAGAGTCAACACGCCGGGGTCATTTGTTTATTTTTGGAACACAGTTCTTATTTGACGCGATATTAAATACGTCTATGGGATTCAGAACGGGGGTGGAAAACTGCGAACCAGGTAGACAAACAAAGGATGTGTAAATGACGTCAGACTTCGGCGGTCTATGAGAGCAAAGAATCAGAGGAGAAAACGGTACAATCAGCTGAGACAGTGTGGGCGGGGCATCAAGGCCACTGTGGCCTCACAGCAGACATTTTTTTGAGGGGCCAAACTGAGGGGCCTCGCCTCCGTGAAGTTCCTTCCCTGGAAACAGCTAAAGGTATAGCGACAAGAAAACTGAGAATAACAATAGAAGGATGCAAAAAACAGATGCAAAAGTGAAGAAACACTATCAATACAGTATCACCAAAATACAACAGTACAGCATCTGCATTGTACAGTATCGCTGAGGAAAAAAATATCAATCACAATATCAATACAGTGACAACAATATTCATCAGTACTAGCTCTAGAAGTTCTCCTTAGCACTATGCGACTGTACGTACGTGTATTTTCCCCATTTAAACGGGTGCATGATGTCCATATACGTTCGCTACTCACAGAAACAAAGACTTTTAGGGTGTTGAAAGCCAATTCTCCCTGTGAAAACTCTCAGACCCCTACCTCTTGTGTAAAATCAACTTTAGCCAGAAAATAAATACATAATAATCCACTGACTCAAGTGTGCCACCCACAGATCTGGTCAATAGACAAATACCATTGACCAGATCTGTAGGTGGCGCACTGGAGTAAATAAAAAATGTCTCCGTCCCGTGGATACATTTTTTTTTTCTGGCAAAAAAGTGGATTTTACAACGCTGTGGACCAGACTGAGCTACATCAGTACACTATCTGCACTGTACACCTTTAAGCACCTTCGCCTAATGATAATTGGTCCAACCTCAAGCCCATTCTCATCAATAACCAAACAGCTCAAATAGAGTTGACCTGCTGCTGTGACACTGGACAAGACTTGGCTTCGGCCAGCACACTAATATGACACTCAAAACGGGGTGTCACTAGTCTGCAGTGCCACATGAGAAGCCGAAACAGGCCAAGCCAATAGCAACAACCAGGCTCCGTGTCGAGAGCCCACGTCAAGTAGCATGGATGGAAGATGAAAGATCGGCGAAGAGATTATATGCATTAAAAAAAAGGATAATTCCTTTTAACAGGTCGTTCATAGAAGTCCTTGCGGTCTTGTTTCCAATGAATCCAATTTCCAGTTTCCAATTGCATCAATAATTTTGGACGTGTCACTATAGGGGGGTAAATTATAACATAGCAAAAAAAACTTCACCTGGACGGTGTCAACAAAGCAGTTCAGCGGTGTGACCATAAAGCTCTTATATCGTCTCTGTTGGGTGGAAACCTCATATGTCCAAAACTGTTGCTTTTCAGGATTCAAATTATAAAATAGCAAAAGTAGCAGATCTACAAGCTCAAAACGCGTCACTATGCGTTTTGAGCCGCGTTTCGAGCTTGCAGATCCGCTACTTTTGATGCTTTTGTGTGATGCTGTAGTATGATCAAGTAGGGCGTTAATTTACGATGAAACACAAAAAGTTACCATATGGAGATAAGAGGTTTTTGCCCGACAGCAACGATATGCTCAATAACCCTTAAAGAATGCTTTAACATGGAACCCACAAGGCAGGAGAA